>NC_137608.1:17279122-17286622 GCF_963280865.1 Gymnoscopelus braueri | reverse complement strand
TTACGAAAAAACACAAAAAGTTAAAATGTGGAGAGATACAAGGTCTCTACTCAACAGCAATAATATTTAGGATATGCTGGGAATCTCTGGGGATCAATACAAATGTTATCTCATCTTAAAGGAGTAGTTCATCCAAAAAATTACATATTTTCTATCAATTACACAACCCATGAAGCATTGAATTCATGGAGATGTTTTTGTCGCATTCCTAAGCCAATATTTTGGCTCTTTGAGTCATGCATGGGTCATCAAATTATTGGCTTAGGATTGCGACAAAAACTAAAATATCTCCATGAATTCAAGGCTTCAGTATTTTTTTGGGTGAACTAATCCTTTTTACAGGTGGGATAGGACAAATTTAGAGGATGAATTTCTCCACAGGGATCAATAAAATATAACTAACTCCCTAACTAACTGTGCAGTAAAATAAATGGCAAGATTAGTGATGATGATGCCTAGTCTATTGCAGCTGACAACCCTTCAATAAACACCTGGCCAACAGAATAGACAGGAATAGTGTTTCTCCACCTGTGGGCCTGGGACACTACAGCCCATTGTGAACAGTTCTGACCAAGAATTACATTAAGCCATTAAGGCCTGAGGTTCCGATTCTACAAAATGTCTTGTAAATCCTAGCATTTTTCTGAGAAACTTATGTTGCTATATCAGTGGTTCTCAAACTTTTTCATGTCAAGGACACCCAAAATTATATGTATTTGGCCGCCGATCAGGGACCCCCTGAAGCAAAGATTTTAAAATAAAACAACATAAAATGTTTGCTTTAAAAATATGTATATTCAAAGATTTGCACACATTTTTAAGATTTTTCAAAAATAGCAGATCTACAAGCTCGAGCTATGAGCTTGTATATCTGCTATTCTTGCATAGCCAAAGAAATCTAAAATGGCAGAGATGCGTTCCCGGATTGAATGGGTTAATACAGGAATATTGTGTGACTTAATACCTTGTTTGCTACTTTATAGTCAGCACTCAGCACAAGACTCAGGTCCCTGGTCCAAAAACCAGAGGAAAACCACCAGACCAAAGTCCACACCATCCAAACAGAGGTGAACATAGGGTGGAGGGTCAGATCCGGGTCTGTTTTCGGGCCCGTAGCGTTAAGATGCAGGGGCTCTGGCTCTGGCTTGGCTGGGGAGTCTGGGATGAAAGCACAGTGCTGTTTGTCTGTACTTGAAACAGAGGGAATCTGGGGAGGAGGAGAACAACAGAGCTAATTAGGCAAGAGGAGCTGACAGAGCCCAGCCAAGTGGCTCAGTGCCAGCGTACAGAGACAGGCAACGAGAGAGAGGGGGGGGGGGGGGGGGGCAGGGAGGGTAGGTGGAGGAGGTTGGCAGTGGCGTGGCAGTAGTGCGGGCATGGATGTGGGTGTGACGGAAGATACCGCTTCATTAGAGAAAGAGAGAGGCTGGAGCAGAGGCAAGGAGGAGAGGAGAGAGGGAGAGAAACACAGGAAGACAGGGAGGTAGGAAGTCAAGCGAGGCGAGACGGAGAGGAACAGACAGACAGACAGACAGACAGACAGACAGACAGACAGACAGACAGACAGACAGACAGACAGACAGACAGACAGACAGACAGACAGACAGACAGCAGAGATCAGATGAGCAAGAGGGGAAGTGTGTGTGTGTGAGAGAGAGAGAGAGAGAGAGAGAGAGAGAGAGAGAGAGAGAGAGAGAGAGAGAGAGAGAGAGAGAGAGAGAGAGAGAGAGAGAGAGAGAGAGAAAATACATAGAGACAGAGAAGTTAAGAGACAAGTCATGCATAAAAGAAGGGAAGAGGGTGCAGATAAGACAGACAGACAGACAGACAGACAGACAGACCAGTAGGGAGGGCTATAGCAAAGCAGGTGTGGGGGGGGGGGGGTATCACAGGGAGGAAAAATGAGAATCTGTTTAATTAAGCCGAAGCTAGAGGGTCATACAGCCAGCCACAGCTTGTCAGCTGCTGAACTCCCATCCACCTCCACCCACCATGGAAACCAGCTTCTGGCCTCGTTGCTTTTCTACCTTTTATTTACGGAAGGGGGGATTAAACGAGGATGTATAATATGGCTTTGTTCTGGGAAAAGCCCCGCTTCGCATGCCTTTAACTGAAAGGCATTGAAGCAGTCTCCTGCAGTTGGCCATTGAGCAGCACTATAGAAATGACTAGGGTTATTATGTGCCTTAATGGGCAGAGGCTGAGGGAGATGCTGATGAAGGTTTTAGATAGTAGGAATATGAACTGGACCATTTCTTGAACTATTATTCTAGCACGCACTGTAACGACTTAAGCAAGATGTGTATGGGTGTGTGTGTGTGTGTGTGTGTGTGTGTGTGTGTGTGTGTGTGTGTGTGTGTGTGTGTGTGTGTGTGTGTGTGTGTGAGTGCATGCAGCACTTGTGTCCACATGCCTAAATCTATACACAAAGCATGATGAATGTGGTGACCTCCCTGCCCTATACCCCAACACCCAACACAACACACACAATAACAACACCTAACCTTTAACCTATGGCCTTTTCTAATTATTGCAGGAATCTGTCTGGTGTTTATGGAAATTCTCCCCAGGGAATAATAGTATTTATCTTAATGGTGTATTAAAAAAGAAAAAGTATTATATTTTTTAATATAGTAATATATTTTTCTGATATAACGCCTTTTCATGTGACCTCTTTATTTTTCTTTGATTTCTGGGTGCAGTAAATAATGAACTGTTCTCAAGGTTCAAGGTTCAAGGTTACTTTATTTTGTCTCCCTTGGGAGAAATTTGTCTTGGAGACACAGACCATATAGATACATACAATACCATATAGTACAAAAACTAAAACAACCACAATTGGGCACACAGTGACACGTACAACCTTGACAGTCATTTAGGTCTATACATCACCCTCGCATAATAAATCACCACAACCAACATACCGTACCTAATGCAACAAGAGCAACAGCACCACCTCAAAACCTTCTACCCCGCTTCTACTCCATTGAGGAGTGCGATTGACAGAGGGATAAAAGAGTACTTGAACCTATTATAACTCCACGCAGGGACCCTGTACCTCCTACCTGACGGCAGTAACTCATACTCGGGGTATAATACATGGGAGGGGTCTGACACAATGTTCTTATGCTGCGTTCACACTGAATCAGAATCAGCTTTATTGTCAAATCACAGGTTTACAGAAGCAAAGAAGTGGGTGAAATTTGTTTGAGTGCATAGTTCCCATTGCATCGTTATTTCCATAGAAGAAAGAAAGAGAAGAAGAAGAAGAGGGGGGGGGGCAAGTCAAACAAGAAAATAAATAAATAGCCTATATATATACAGTATATATATATATATATATATATATATGTATATATATATATATATATATATACAGTATATATATATATATATATATACATATATATATATATATATATATATATATATATATATATATATACACATGGTACTTGAGATACAATATAAAGGTGCGTGAGCATAGCAGCACATGTACTGTATACTGTGTGATATACAGATACAAAAGATACAAGATACAAAGCTACACAGCATATGTGTAGCTTTGCATCTCTGTAGCTGAAGTTGATACTAGCTCAACTCTTTAGTAGCTTTGTAGCTGGTGTAGCTTTTGTATCAGCGACAAATGTCGGATGTAGCTTTGTATCAAAGAATGGTAGCCTGTACTGTGTCTTTGTAGCTGCCAGTGTGAACGTAGCATTAGCCTGCAATGACTGCTCAAAAAATGACCACACACTTGTCACATGAGTGTGCCAGCTCATTTCACAATCAATTTGTACTCCTAGATATTAATAGGGGGTGACCTGTTTGATGTCATGACCATGTATGGTGATGGTGTGGTCATCTATAGACCTGGGATCCACCACCAATCTCCTCGGTTTTCCTTACATTAACTAGCCAGGGATCCTTTTAAGAACAGTACTTGAGTAAATGTACTTAGTTAATTTACACCACTGGACGTCAGGAATAATGTGTTTAACGGTGTTCTGTTAGACGGCAGTCAGTTGGAGTAACGTCATCGGTTATCCTACATTATGACATCATCAAGCAACGACATCACGATGTCGTCGTCACAACCATGTCCTTTAAAACAAAATGTCGACTAAACCCAAACGTCATTCGGAAACTTTTTAACAACCGATCCAGCTGCTTTAAGTAACTTCTGAAGACTAGTTGTCAACGCAGCTGAACCGGACTGTCTGCTGTGTAGAACAGAGGATTCTCAGAAGCATCCCGGACTGTGACTATGCTGGTGATCCATTCGCTATCAACAGCCATCGGCTTCTTTGATTGGCCAAACCCAACTCATCAGCTTTGTTATATACATTCATGGAGGATGGACCAAGACTGGATTCAGTAATGACATCTACAAGTTGGACACCATCACGATGGTCTTGTCTTTAATTAACACCAGAGGTACTCCACCTACTGCACCTCCTGATTCATCACGTCACTCTGCCACCATCATCGGGACAAAGATGTTTGTATTCGGGGGCTTGGTGGACCAGGGTCAGCACTACAACACCATCAGAGTGTTTGACACAGAGACCGACTGCTGGCTGAACACACCCTCTACACATCTTCTTCCAGAAGGACGCTACCGTCATTCAGCCCTTACCTACAATGGAGAGCTGTACATATATGGTGGTCACACCCTCAGTGATCTATGGAAATTAAATCCAGAGACCTTCTCCTGGAAGAAGGTTGAGCCCAAGGGGAAAGGACCGTCTGAGATGGATGGGATGTGCTGTTGCATGGTGGGAGATCGTATCGTTATCTTTGGAGGACAACGAACACCAGAGGATCTGTATATCTTAGACCGGAGTCCTAGCCTGAAGACGCTATGCAAGCTAGCAGTTATTCAGCATGGTCTGGAGCAGGCGGGACTCACACATGATGTCAGGTGGGAACTGGCAGCCACGACTACCAACAGAAACAGACACTAAGTAAATAATAAAACAATTACATTCCTGTCCTGTTTTAACTCAGTGAACTGAGTGATTGAGTTAACTCATTCAGTGCCATTGTCGTGTACACGTCCATTTTTCCCAAGGCCCAGAGCCAAAGAGGTGTACACGTCCAAATAGTATTTTCAGTGTTTACCACTAGATGGCGCTATTCTGCAACCTATGAGCCACCATTTCAGGCTCAGACACAGAGAGATCTAGGAGATCACATGATCACAAGATCTTCTGCTCCATCCGCTTCCTGGTAAGCGTCTGTGGGGAAACGGCTGTATCTTGAGTTCTGTTTTTTCCCCCCTGCATTGTTGATGATACATGCCATTTTCAACGGCCTATAACATGCAAACGAGGGGTCGAGGTGACATTTTTTGTCTTTCGCGGAAGCACAGTTTAAGTCTCCGTGTTTAGCAACTTTTGGGGGATTGATCATACTGGATATAAATATTCTGTGACTACTTGAAAAGGTATGAAAAATTAGAAATCGCTGGCACTATTGGCAATTATTTATTTATTTATGTAATTTAGAAATACTAAATTAAAGTCCAGAATAGAAAAATTACTTGAGTAAAAGTACAAAGGTTTTGGCATCAAAATATACTTAAAGTACCAAAAGTAAAAGTACTCATTATGCATAATGTCCCATGTGAAATTTTCAAATGTATATATATTTTTTGAAAATAGCAGATCTACAAGCTCACAATGCTTATAGGAATAGTTTGTTTGGTATATCCATCTTTTATTCCAACTCGTAGCGACTGGCAGGACTAAACTAGTAGTTATACTCGATTCATTTAAATGGGGATTGGGGAAACTAACAGAGAAAACTAAAACCAAGCAGCGCCGGAAAAAACTGAACCAGCAACTGGAACCACCCTATTTTCTTTTTTTTCCCCAGTAGGCGTTGTCTAGACCGGATCACACGGGCCAGTTTGGAACGAATGACGCGAGGCTAGGAGGAGAGCCCAGTAGTGGAAAAAGTACTCCACGGACCTCCCTATCTCTCTGTGCCAGGGATTCTTTTTACAGAAATAGCAGATCTACAAGCTCATAGCGCTGAACCGGGAGCCAGGCTATGAGCTTGTATATCTGCTATTTTTCAATAGCCAAAGTATAAAATATGGTTACAGTCGTTAAAATGATTAACTAATGTTGCTGCTGGGGATCCTTAAATAATAATAATAATAACTAGAGGCCCTCACATCTAGGCCCGATCATATCACAGTCCATATTTGGTAGTGGTAGCTGCATTGGAAAGTCCTTATGGTTATGACTGATCATGGTAATCGACTAATCGAATAAAAAGATACTGCGGCCAGAAAGAAGGAAAGCTGCAGTGGCAAAAATGTTAAGGTAGTAGGAAATGTAGTTTTATATTAACCGTACAATTTGTAAGTACATTGAAGGCGGGGAAAGAAGCCTATATTATAGCCAGAGCTCTGATCAACAGTCTGTGGCAGGTTTCGGGGCAAATGGAGTGATCGTGTGTTGAGCAGCCCCGGACATATTTTGGAGGTCATTTCAATGAAAGTAGTAGGATTTGTAGGTGATGTTCATCACACCATCCTACAAACACTTGTACTGCAGGGTTTCTAAGGTGGCATACCCGTTTGCTGTTCTGGTTCATTTTTCTGTAGCTTTGTGTTTTACAGTTGATTTGAACATCATTAATATACTGTGGCTGCCTATGACAACCACACTAATAATGCTTATCCTTCCTGAGGCATTGCTGCCTCACCTCTCACCGGCTGGGGCCAGGTAAAGCAACAAGCTCTTTGCACATATAAAGGTTTCATACATATTGAAACCACAGGGGGTCCATTTCACTTCCACCCTCATTCATAATCCATGTTCTTTTGTAGCAACCAAGAACAAAATGCCTTTTAGTCATTTGCCTTTGGCACTCATTACAATACACTCACTCTCTTACAGTAGGTTGGACACAGCAGTTCATACTTAATGGTTTGGAATAAGGAGCCTGGTCATAGCAATCTGATTACATTCATTAAACAGCATTTTGAGAGTATCTAACTTCTGTATTGTAATTTTCTGAGTGATAATAATATTTGTTGATTCTGAGGAAGGCCAACAGGCCAAAACGTCAATCAAATATAAAAAAAGAAATCACTGCATAAGGAGCCAGGGTGCGCAACATTCTTTCCTTCTCTTTCAGTAATTCTGAGTGAAACAGGATAGGCAGGCGGGACATAACATTGAGAGGAATCCTAACAAACAATGGACAATCGCACACACGCACGCACGCACGCGCACACACACACACACACACACACACACACACACACACACACACACACACACACACACACACACACACACACACACACACACACACACACACACACACACACACACACACACACACACACACACACACACACACACACACACACACACACACACAGGCACACACACAGGCACGTTTCACCGTTTTAGCGCTCCTGCAGCAGCTTCTAAATTCCGGCGCTTTTCGGCGATAGTTCTGTCTTCTTTCACTTTC
>NC_137608.1:17261622-17274122 GCF_963280865.1 Gymnoscopelus braueri | reverse complement strand
GAAAACATATACATTATGAATTAACCACTTAAGCCCGATTTAAAATAGTGAAAGCATGCCTAGAGCTGCAATTTTGACAATTGATTTCAATGCATTGATATGAAAAATAAAATGTATTTAGTAATTAGTACTTTTGAATACTATATTTTTAAAAGCAAGTACTCAGTAATAATTTGACAGAGCAACTTTCACTTAATAGTTGACCCTGAGAGTATCTATACTTTGACTCAAGTACTGCGGGTGAGTACTTTGTCCACCACCGATCGCCACACTGAACTCATGTCCATATCGCCAATGGAACCGCCTGGCCTGCAGCTGACATGAGAACCATGAGGTGGAGACACAGCCTCCAGCTGACTCTAAAGCCCTTGCCAGAAATGGGAGGAGAGGCAGGTCCAGATGCCATGCTGCTGTCTCTCCATGGTCAGCTCTCGGAGTCCTCTGGGAGGGCTCTAACCTTCTCTTTACCATTATTCAGGCGCCCTGGATGTGATCCAACAGAACAGACACATGGTGGTGGCGGCAGTGGCACAGCTGTTCCATGTAGGACAGATGAGTCATTCGTCCCTAGTTTAGAAACCGGAGACCCTGTCACTTAAAAAGTGGTTACGGTGCATCAGGACTGCATCCACGCACCTTGTGAATGTCCACGGTGCCAAAGAGAGGCTGAAGGGGAGGATTAAAACATTTGCAGATACTGTACATGCTCTCGAACACACACCTCTGAAAGTGCCGGTGGCATATTCCCACGAAGGTTTCTTAAAGTAGGCGATTATAGGCGTCTTTGAGGTCGATAGTTGCAAACCAGTCGCCTTGGCTGACGGCCTGCCTCAACCTTGGAACAGTCAGCATCCTGCAATTCATGCGAAACAAGACAGGAGTCAAAATCAAATTGTTGTTCCCCATGTCTAATTGTTCTCTGATATTTTTTAATTTCTCTTCCACGTAAAGCACCTGCCTAGTTGGAGATAAAAAAGAAAGACCCAATGATACCCCACCCACACGTGCCCAGTTGAGCCAGTGTGTCTAATATAATATGGCATAAAACATTTTCAGATGGGGGTCCCCGGCCAAATACATATATCAATTTGGGGGGTCCTCGACATGAAAAAGTTTGAGAACCACTGAAATAGAGCGGTAATGTTATGAAAAAAAAACATTAAAAGTCTCAGTAGGCTACTGTGGTGAACAACAGGGCGGATGTGGAGGACGTCCGTGGTGAGCGTGTGAGCGCATGCTCAGGCTCTGCCCAGTCGGGGAGAAGCCGCTCAGGGGCACTGATTTCCGATAGGTCTTCTCCTCCTCAGCTGCTCATGGCCTGCGGCTCCTTCCCTCTCCTCCTCCTCCTCCTCCTCCTCCTCCTCCTCCTCCGCTCCTCGTCTCCACGTCTCTTCCTTCTGCTCGCTCAATCAATCGACCGATACCGCTGTCCGGCTCCCACAACACAACGCCAGGGGAGGGAAGTTATTGGAGACGTGTGTGTGTGTGTGTGTGTGTGTGTGTGTGTGTGTGTGTGTGTGTGTGTGTGCGCGCGTGCGCAGTGGTGGAAAGTAACCAAGTACATTTACTCAAGTACTGAACTGTAAGTACAATTTTTAGGGACTTTTACTTTACTTGAGTATTTACTTTTGTCAATACTTTTTACTCCACTACATCTCAGAGCCAAATATTGCACTTTTTACTCCACTACAATTATTTGAAAACTTTTAGTATTAATTATTAGTAAAAATAAATAAATAAAATACAATTAAGCCCTATTTTATACTTAGGCTATTAAAAAATAGCTGATCTAGCTGTGCAATTTTTGAAAGAGTTTTGAACATTTTTGGAAATAATACGTACCGGTACTTTTACTTTTGATGCTTTAAGTATATTTTGATGCCAACTTTTGTACTTTTACTCCAGTAATATTTCAAATAAAAGCTCCCTGGTTCAATGTGTTTCTGCATTTATGTCTGTATGGAGATCGTTTTTTCAGATAAAAAATATCTGTCTAGAAAAATATTGATGTAGTCAAGGCCCTAAATCCATTGTTCTCGCAAAAATACCTTATGTATTTAGAGCTGGCCTCTATATTGCAAAGAGAAAACAATCTCACTTCAAAGAAAACTTTGCTTTCAAACTGAAAACAATTCAGTAGATTAACCATTTGAGTGCAAAGGCAATTACACTCTTGATCCAAGATAATTCAACCACGCGTTTAATCATCTTCTCAGCGACCCCAACTGCTTTTCTAAGCGTCTAAACAGCATTCGGGTAGCTTCCAACTGTTTTTTTGTGTTGTCAGATTTCACCTCTGAGACCACAGGCCCCACAGATAGATACCAGGTGTGTGAGACAGAGAGGACTGTCCTTGGGGACCACTAGGTTGCTGGTGGCTCCATGGCCACCAGCACAGGTGTGCATGCGTGTGTGTGTGTGTGTGTGTGTGTGCGTGTGCGTGTGTGTGTGGCTAGCATCAGCTGCACCTGGTCTGATTAAGCTGTGTAATCTGCTGCATTAAACAACAGCAGCTGACCAGTTCCCTGGAGTGAGGGTGGGGGGTCCACACACACACACACACACACACACACACACACACACACACACACGCACACGCACACGCACACGCACACGCACACGCACACACACACGCACACGCACACGCACACGCACACGCACATGTACACACACACACACACACACACACACACACACCCTTCCCTCCCTCCCCCCCCTCTCTCTCTCCCTCCCTTTACACCCAATTAGCCCCGTTACAGAGCACTCCATGCTGAGTGTCCCAAATACCAGGGGACCACAGTCACACCTATAGTGGGTACAGGTAAGCACAGCCTCACTCTCATCATGCAGGTCCATGCATGTACAGTAACACCAGGCCCATCCATACTGCACTGTAAAGTCACACACTGGACCATGGTATTATATGTACACAGAAATATCATCAGCATTCATTTAACTCTGATAGTGAACAAACATTCGTTTTTTTGTATAGCACATTGTGTAGCACATTTCAACAACAAGGCAATTCAATATGCTTTACATAAAACATTAAGCAAAGGAAACACATTATAAAAGGACATTAGAATAAAAAAGGGGGGGGGGAAAAGAAGTACAAATAAAACAGAGTTAAATCACAGTGCAGAAGAAAGAAAAATATATATAACTCAATGAAAGGCAGCGGCAAGCAGAGAGGGTTTTAGCTGTGATTTAAAAGAACTAAGAGTGTCAGCAGAGTTTTCCAGACATGCAGCGCATGAAAACGAAAGGCTGCTTCTCCACGTTTAGTTTTGATTCTAGGGAGGGAAAGCAGATCTTTCCCAGATGACCTGAGAGGTCTGGATGGTTCATGATATCGCACAAGATCAGAAATGTATTTTGGACCAAAACTATTCAAAGCTTTATAGACCAACGGTAGTGCAGTTTGAAATCGATTCTTTGGCACACAGGGAGCCAGTGTAAGGATTTAAGAACTGCAGTGATATTCTCCACTTTTGTGGTATTATACGGCAGCTGGTGTGGACAGATCTGTGTTTGGAAGGCTGGGGTGTCAGCGGTCGCTGGGCGGGCCCCCATGGGTGGAACAGCACATAAATGTGTTGGACGTCAAGGTAGAACGCACACAACGCCATGCAATGCGTTGTGAGCTTGTACTAGATCGGCTTTTATAGCTATTTCTGAACAATTTGAAAACTTTTGAAAGTACTAGAGGTTCGGGCCGCTATGCGGGGCAATTGGGCATATCGCTTGGATCGGCAGTTCTGGACAACTGGATATCCATTATGCCTATGGACATATCGGTCGGATCGGCGGTTCTGGACAACCGCTTATCCGGACGACTCGATGGTGGGCACCACACTCCCTCGAGTCCTTGCCGATGCGCACACCGAGTTTGAAGTAGGTGGTGCCCATATATGCACATGACCATATATGGGCATAGCAGTGGGATCTGTGGCTCTGGACAACCGGATCTCCAAATATTTGTTTATGGTTATGTCTGAGTCATAGTGACGTGGCCGTGGTCATTTCACTATAGATATCCAGAATCCCAGACGATATGTATGGATGGATATAATGCCCAGCCATATGCCTGTGAGACCACCATGTGCTGACCAGAACCAACAGGGTAGTAGGCGAGGCCTACGTCGACAGGCAGGCGTCGGCTGGCACACAAGCTACACCCACACTTCTGTCATTGAGAGTGGTGCACCGGCCTGCCTCTCCCTCCCCTCCCCTCTCGCTCTCCTCTCCCTCTCACCCTCTCACTGATCAAGCTCTCCCTCGAGCTCCCCCTCTATACACAAATCTCTGTATCTGTCTGTCTGCCTCCTTTCTATGCCCTTATTTGGTGATCACTGTATCGGTCTGTCTGTATATTTATAATAAAGGTGTATACTGTATGTAGATCCTTGATGTCATTAATATGACATCATACTACTGATGTCATAGACTGGCCTCCTATATTCCAAATCAATCAATCAATCAATCAATCAATCAATCAGTTTGTCTGTCTGTCTGTCTGTCTATGAGTGTTCCTGTGTCCACAAAAATGAAAGACAAAAATCATCATCACTTTGTAAACCAAGGAGATAAGCTACATAATACAATAAAAAGTGCAGTTGAGCCATCCAGTTCTTACTTTTCTCAAATACAGCCATTATAGCTGGTTCATCTGAACAATTGTTTCTTAGTTGTATTTGTGTTGAACACAAATATTCTGAAACTACACTCTTGCCATGCATGTCACCAAAGGCCTCAATGAGGGACATGGACATTTGCCTCTTTCTGTGACATTCGTTTTTATTTTTGGTCCTTTGTAATTCTCGTCTCTATATATATATATCTCAGCTCTGTTCTCGCTTTTAATATTGCACCTTAGGTGTTGGTGTGTCATTAGAGGCATCTCTAAAGTCTGTCTTCAGACTCAATGATGGCATTTTAGCCTGATGGTGGTGTGTTACATTGGGGGGGTCTACACAAGATTCAGTTCAGAATTGGGTATACACCACTTGTTCACTTTACACTCTCATTTGTCTATAGGTCTATGGCGCCATGACTTGGTGATTTGTATGTACATTGCATACACAATGTAGGCTACATGATGAGCATGGACCATGGATCTATAATTTTTTGTATGTATTGGAGGTGATTGATTACTTCTACCTGATGGGTCATGTTTTCTTCATTCATGTCAAATGCCAGCTGCGATGTTTTTTCTGTGATTATCTGTGTGTGTATTTAAGATGGAGTCACTCATTGGGATACAGGTCCAGTGGGCGCCTAAACCGTGTGCACCTCAACGTTAAATTGCCTGTTGTTTTCCCAAAAGGTAAAACAAATTAATAAATGTATGCTTTGGAAAATGCTTCAAAATAATGTAAAGTATACATGATTTGAACATGCACGGTACAATATCAGACCCTACACCTTCTTGTTTATCCCCAAAATGACTGGTTATCACAGGTTATGTAGCAATTTGTAGCATTAAATAGAAATATTGGGCCTTGAATGTAATTAGAAAAAACATTTAATGCATTTGGCCCTTCATTTTGTAAAAATAAATGTAAGTATAAAATCAAATACAATAAATATACTTTTTAAATGGCACCCAGTGTTTTCAGGGGCCCACTGTTCCGGTTACCTCTCATTGTCATAAATGGTGTCTCTCATTGTCATCTCATTGTAGCTGGAATAGAAACGTCACTCGTCGGACACTCATGGGTGAAATAAAATAGCCTACCGTTTAAACAGGAGCAGTGGCCGAGCAGTTTCCTTTACTTCAACATGAGTTTGTTTTCCTCGCATCAGCACCCGCCTTATTTGGGATTGGATGTCCGTGTTCTTTCTTAGTATCTGTAAAATAATTTAAGAAAAAAATGCATTATAATTTTTTTGTGTAATTAATATAGTATTGATACATTGTTAAGAAAACATTCAAAATAAAAATTTTGAGGACCACAAACTATTTCCCAACAATCTGTCTAATTCCACTTTAGCAACTTTTCTTTTTCTGTTGCTTCTTAAGAGTGAAAATAGCAACGATTTGCAGTTCAGTGCTAATCTCAAAATGCGAGAGACCTTCAGACCTTCTAAGAGTGCAATCCCAGAGAGGTGCAAGTCTATAGATACAAGACAACAAACAGACTCAGCCAAACTCCAAACAACATCTCCAAAGGTACCACAGTACTGTGGTTAATTAGAGCTTATTTTTAGGCTGGGCCAGGCTGACACCACAACAGAGGCAGTGTTGTGCACATATTGGCCTCTGGGTGGCAGTATGGTGCCAGTAACAACACATGCAAAGCAAGCAAGACGAGGGGTAAAATAAATAAATAAATAAAATAAAATAAATACCAAACGGAGAAACCATCGAACAGAGGAGGATTTGGCTCTCAGAAAACAACTGCTTGGTTTCTCTTCTTTTGTCTCTCCATTATCTGTTCCATCTTTACCTTCCGAGTTCCTTCCTATACTGCTCTCACTCACTCTGACTGAGTCTGGGCTGCTTTCCTTTGTAGTAAATTGTGGAAGTGACGTTTTTTTTGTCCTCTCCTATGTTTTCCACTGTGTGGTGGAGGTGGACTGTGGAGTGGCAGATTTCTTAGACTGCCTAATTAATTCTCCAGAGCTTTGTGTGTGTGTGTGTGTGTGTGAGTGTGTGTGTGTGTGTGTGTGTGTGTGTGTGTGTGTGTGTGTGTGTGTGTGTGTGTGTGTGTGTGTGTGTGTGTGTGTGTGTGTGTGTGGTGTGTGAGAGAGAGAGAGAGAGAGAGAGAGAGAGAGAGAGAGAGCGGGGGAGAGAAAGAGAGAGAGGGAGAGAGAGTGTGTGTGTGTGAGAGAGAGAGAGAGCAATGTGTGCTACAATGTTTTGAATATGCGTACACGCACGCACTCGCACACGCACACACACACACACACACACACACACACACACACACACACACACACACACACACACACACACACACACACACACACACACACACACACACACACACATCTGTGTGTGCATGCAGGAGTGTGTTTGTACTGGTATTATGTTTGTGTACGAACGCGGCCACCCCCCCACCCCAGGGCATGAAGCAGACTGCTGGGGTTGGTTGGTGCAGGAGCACCAGAGAGGGAGGATGCAGCAGAGTGAGAGGCACCACTGCAGGCATGTTGCCCCAGGAAGCCACACCAGCCCCTGCACAGCTGGCACCTAGGCCTTCCACCGATGCCAGGAAATGGCACACCTCCCCGAGTACACCTCCACCCACCCCTCCCTCTTTCTCCCTCCCTCCCCTCCTCTTTCTCAAGGCCGATTTATAGTTTGTCGGCACGACGGTGTGGCACGCCGGAAATAGCCGACCTACAAGCTCACAGCGTGTCGCCTCCGCGACACGCTGTGAGCTTGTAGGTCTGCTATTTTCCGGTGCGCCACACCGTCGTGCCGACGGAGCACAAATTATTAAGGCTTCGCACTCCCTCCCGACGTGTTCATCAGACAAGTAAACACCATCGATTCCTTTGGAGGAAACGAGAAAGAGATGAGGGATGAATGCAAAGTGTTCGTGTTAGTACAACATGAGGATTGTTTTGTTTTCCCCATACCGCAACTCAGCACCCCCCCCCCCACACCACCACCACGCCCCCCCCCCCAACCCTCAAGCAGTCGTGTTGCTGTTTGTCTGTCACGTGCATCGCCTCGCTCTTTAAAATAGGAGGAGACAGCTTACACGACAATAAAAATGTGTTGCATCTGAGAAACATAGTTTATTTTGAGGCGAAAGCATCTTTGTGGCATTAATTCCAACCCATTTATCATGTACTGTAAAGAGGGGGGGGGGTGTTAAAAAAAAAACACACAAAAAAAATCACATAAGAATTGCTTAACAATCACGCTCAACATATTTACATATAACATTCTTTGGGGAATTCGACGATGGACGATTTGACAATTACAAATCCCCCCCCTCGTCTCCTATCCTGAAAGCCTTGGATTCCCAGAAGGATACGGCGAGCATGACATAAATACATGTGTATCTATCTAGCCCTCACTGGATTTAATGTAAATGTAGTTTGATTTATTGTATGCATGTGTTGTGTGTGTGTGTGTGTGTGTGAATGCATGGCGCCGGTGACTCTGTGCTTAATGTCTGCACGTGTGCACCTCATATAACCTCACCGCCGCACATAGACACTGAGCCCCGGCATGCATAGCGGTATGTTTGTGTCAATCATCCCACGTCCGGCCCACCACAGACAACCTGCGGACGGACAGACAGCCACTCACGTTGGATTACCTTCGCGTGCTGAGGAGGCTGCTCTGGGCCTGGCCGGCAGGGCATGTAGGGCCAACTAACAGGGCCCGGGCCCTTGCTCCTCCTCTCTAAACACACACATACACACACACACACCCACACCCACACACACACACACACTGGCAACGACTGGGGGGTACAATTAGGAGGACAGGACGGCACACTGCTGCTCACCTGTCAGCCGTGCAGGCCAGCGACGTGCGTGGGGTGCAAATTGACGCATGTGCCACAGCAAGGCCGACAGGGGATCCAGGACGGGGACAAATCTCCCTAACAAACCCCCCTGTGTCCTGTCACTCAGTGCAGGGGCCACTTCGCTGACCCCCCGGACCAGGCAACGGGGGGCTCCTGCCCGGTTTCCTTGGCGCCGTCCCCTGGCAGGCGCACAGGCCACCGCAGGCCGCTGTCAACCCAAAGCTGAGATGACACGTACGCGGTCACTCGCAGGCACACGCTGCCCAAACACTGGGCTCTCAATCATTACCTTCCATCAGCCGACGCAGGGAAAACATACTGGGAAGGTTCTGCAATGGGGGAAATGACCCTAAAGACCTGACCTGAAAATGGCACCAAAAGAAAGCAGAAAGCTGTCGCGACTCACTCCCAAATAATGGCCTGGTGTTAGCCCACCTGGTCAGTAGCCACCAGCTACGCTGGTGCCCCCCCACACCCCCCTCAGCCAGGGCAGATATGTTCAACGTTGTCAGAAGTCTTGTTTGGAATTGTGTTTAGGCAACCCCCAGCATTCTGACCTTGGAAGAGAAGGTTTTCAAAATAGTTTTCCAGATTATTTCCGAAAGTTGATAACTAGAGAGAAATGAAAAAGAAAACTTCTTTGCACGGTTGGTCGGACAGAAGAGCACGGGGGGAGGGGTGGGGGGGGATCCTTGCTTCATGACAAAAAGAGTATGGCATGCACGGAGCAGGAAGTTAGCTAATCCAATTGTCCGACTGAGATCTGCCGTTCGAACGATGCAAGGGTAATGCACCGCTAAATTTACTGACGTTTGTGCTAATCCATTTAATTCTCTTTTAAGGGGGAAAGTGTTCACATGAGTGAGCGGCGCGTTTTAATGTTGATGATGGTCTGAGTTATGGAGGCGGACAGTTCCGCGTACACAGACGGATGGACGGACATGGCAGAAGAGGACTTGGGCATGGGAGGCCCACGATGCCCTGGGTCAAAGGGTGGAGGATGGGGAGTGGGCAGGCTATTATGGGGCGAGGCCAACAGACTGCAGGTTGCCATGGCAGGCAAGACCCTCTCACTCCGTCTCACTTCCTCTGCGTTTCCCTCTCTCTAAAAATAGAGATCGGAGTTAAGGAAGGAGCACTCAATTAGGCATTCTAAAACCCTTTAACACAAGTAATGGTTCTCCATACCGCGGACTGTATGGTTGGGCCAAACGCTATATGCAGGGGACGGTCCCCCCCTTGGCTAAGGCAGGCTCATCCCAGCCCATTGTTCTCTATCAGTGGACAAGGCTGATTCCTGTAATTAGCTGTCAGTGCAGAGCCCTCAGCAGCTTAGCGCTGTCCGCTCAAATCAAACTAATGAAATGCAATCCGCTCAAATGTCCTGGATGCATATCTGTAACAGGCCTGCGCACACAGGGAAGAGAAGGCATGGGGGGGGTGCGGGGGGGTTCAGTCTGTACCACGGCAGGAACCCCCCCCACCACCCCCCGCCCCTTTGCCAAACTTAGGATTCAAATCCACGCTCATTAATCCGTTAATTCAGCACATTTTTGACAGCCAATTAATGCGGATGAGGAGTAGCTGATCTGTGCAGGACAGGAGGTGCCTGAGCACGGTAAGTGGACCAGGGGCGAGGGGGCGAGAGGCTATCGTACCCCCGCCATATACCTTCTCAAAACCCCCATACACAGCAGCTCTGGCAAACCAACAGCCCTTAGTGTAGATAATAATATGTGCTTTATGGTACATATACACTTTTCTTTCTCCCGAAAGTTAAATGCAAGATTGCAAAACCATTAAATATTTTTGAGTGCTTTTGGTTAGCAGGATGCACACAGCTACACCAAGGCGTTTTATCGCTGAATTATATCATTTAGACATTAGTCAACACAAAACATTCGTTTTTAATGTATGAATTTCCTGAAGCATTTCCTGGTAACTGACACTGCTACTGCTACAGTACTTGCTCACTTTAGATCACATGTTCCCTGCCTTTTTGACTATAATACTCTGTTGTTTCTAGCTCATTTCACTCATCCCGTCCCTTCACTTCTCATTTGCTTTCTTGTCCCCTCTTTTGCTCTCATCTCCTATTCTTTCTTCTTTCCCCTCTTCTTGCCTTTCCTCTGTTCGTCTCTTTTCCTCTCCACTCCTCTCCTCCACTTTTCCCCTCTCTCCCATCCATCTCAATGGAATGGTAGTGTGATCCGTATGTGCTGATGCCCTGAGGGCATTAAAAGCAGGCAGGGCCTACGGTAGTGGTGGTGGTGGGCTCCAGCTCACAGTCTCCGCTGAGCCGTGATCAGATGTGCCTGGCCGCTCCGGGACAGAGCCCCAGGCGCTCTACACCACTGCCAGCCCCGCCATGTGTGAACACTTGTTCTCTTCAATTAAAACAGTCATCTGAATATTCAAATCAGATCGCTGAATCTCTGCCACGCATGCATGAAATCGAACTAGGGGTCATCGTGTTGGCAAAAAAAAAAATGAACGAAGATGGTTCATAAACTTGAGTCTGCAAGAGATACACCGTCTCTCCTTTTGAGTAATGAAAAATATACTATAGTTATTTATGTGATAATTGAAATGCCATCGTTGATTTAAAACATTGCATGTCATTTTTAAATTGTATTCATATTCTGACAAAGGCACATCTATTTGTTATGGCTTGGTTAGAAGAAATCCATAACCGTTTGGTATTTCATTTCCAATGCAGTTTCGGTATTTTAAACTTATTTCTTTTTACACATCACGCTATTTAAATCAAGCTCATGTTCAGTTAATTTGCATTAAAAGCAGTGAAAATTGCAAGTGAGAATTGTCCAGCCCTCTGGCAGATTTAGGCTTGTTTTTAAAAACGATATGACTTTATGATGAATAGTTATTTGATCTACAGTATTACACTAGCTCAAATAACTGGGTAGGATACTGTTCAGAGAGCATTTATTAAAGTTAAAGTAACTCTAGTAATGTCAGTCTGTTCTATTAGATAAACATTTACAAAACTATCTTCTACACAATATAGAGCCATGATTCCAGGTGTGTTGGCCTTGATTTATACTTAGCTGTGCACTGGTGGCGAAAACGGCACGCAACACGGCACACAACCAAGTATAAGAGAACCAGGCATTAGAGAAGAGACATTCATTTATAGTATAGAGATTTTACTGCCCGTTCAAAGTTTGTCATTTATAACTTTAAGACGTTTTTTCTTTTAATTCTATAAAGAATATTGTTGTTGTATTGAATGAACGAATGTCTTTATTGCAGACTCCTGGTCCATAGAAAAACATACAATTACATACAACAATAAACATAAATAAAAACAGTCCAAATGAACATGTTAGACAGGGCATTTTTGCTGTTATAAATACAGGCTTTTAAGCCAATGTCTCCTAAGGCTATACAGGAGTATCTAGTGCAGCTCTTCAGGGTTACTTATACTGACAATGATGCTATTCACAGACTCATCCAAGCGACACATGAATCTATGCATTAAGTTCCGAAAAACAGCTTGAAAAGTATTGACTCTTGCAGCCACAAACATGTCATGGCATCATTATAGGCCATATTCATAATATGTTATAATATTTGTGTTACCTCCTGAACAGCAATGAGTAGTGTATGTACAGTATGGCACTATCACATCTGTATTTAGATTACTCACTGGAGCTATCAATGGTAAAATGCATGCACTTGTAATTCTTAAAGGTGCTATGGATAATAGTGGCTAGAAAATTGCATCTTTGTAAGCAGTGACAATATCATGTATATACGCAATTAACCACATTAACCCTGGCGTCCCTATATTGGGCACATTTTCTAAATGTTTCAAAACTCTTGCAGCAAATCTTAAAAAATATGTATACTGCTTTTTTTTTAAATTTGTCATAGTATAGGGCTTAAATAGTTAAGTATATATACAGTACAGTATATACTCCCATGCATGATGTAAGCTACACACCTGTACGTATTGTACACCTACACAGTCTTACACCTACTGTA
>NC_137608.1:17206622-17259122 GCF_963280865.1 Gymnoscopelus braueri | reverse complement strand
AACCACTGGACTACTGGTTCAAGTGGTTAAATTAAATTGCTGTGTGTATACTATCTCTGCAGGTGTGTGAGCAGGCAGTGAGCTCCTCTCTGCCCACAACATGCACCGCCACCTGAACTCAGTCTCATCGCCTCATCTGGGGAATTGAAGAAGAAAAAAAATGAAAAAGCACTCAAGTTGTTCATTTGAACTTGGCCATATTGAGGCATGGCCGATTGGGCTCAGGTATGGCAGCTTTTAAATGCAGCTCATTACTCAAAGGCTGCGAAAGCCGAGGCCCTTTAATTTGTGGAGCTTGGCAGCAGGACCACCTGGCCACACATTAAACACTAAAGGCTGCTCTCCCTAATGGCCGCAGATTAGATCATTACCTTAACAAATCAGAGAGGAGAGTCTGCCGAGCTGGGCCGAGCTGGCTGCCAGCGGCTGGGGGGCGAGAGAGAGAGCAAGAGACACACACCGGTTATACAGAGGCTTGCTACTGAATTACATAGAGGCTGCATGTTGGAGTTGAAGCTTGTGAGCTTGCAGATTGGCTATTTTCGGCGAAGAGATTTGGTATAGAGAGGGGGAAAAGCGGCCCAAGTACAGAGCCGTCCCCCCGGTCAAGTGTATTAAGTATAAAGGGTTACAGTGGTTAGGATGAAGGGGTTGACATTCTTTATGATGAGATTGGTGACTATTCGTTCTCTCAAGATATTCATGGTGATTATTAATACTAACTTTGCATGTCGTTATCACAACGTATTCAGAGAGTCGAGGACGAGAGAGGCCGAGTTTGAGCCATACAGAATACAGTGAGATGGCAGCGGGTCATTTAATAAAGGACACATGGATGTTATGTCTGTGATTGATAACGTTATGCACTACACCGCCCTGCCCGGCTAAACAGCATGCTTTTGTTGGTGTGCACAGCTCTGTACGTTTGCACTGATAGCAGTTAATCATTTGAACGTAATGGAATTTGATTTGCTTTCATCATTCATAGACCGAAAAGTATTGTACCATGTTAACAAGGGTGAAAAGCAAAAGAAGAGAGACAGTGACAGTGAGAGAGAGTGACAGATAGGGATTACATGAAAGGGACAGAGAGAGAGAGGGAGGGAGGGATGAACAGTGATGTACGTGTGAGCCTACTGTATGTTGATGGATCCTTGGGGCCTGCATGGTGAAGTGACGGGCCTCTGGACGAAGCGATGGGCCCCTGGATGGAGCGGTCGGCCCCTGGAAGAAGCACAGCCACAGTCTAACCATGTATTCATTCATTCATGTCAAAACGAATGAGTGTGCCAGGACTGAGACTTTGCTCTGATAATGACCCCAAGCGCTCTGGCTGTTTGCCACTGCTGCCAACTGACTCCTAAGTTACCCCGCCTCCCTACCAAGCACACTTACACACCTGATTAATGCTTGTTGTGCTAGTGTCATGTACCGAAAAGAGATTGGCTATTTTCGGTGCGTTAGAACAGTGGTTCTCAACCTGTGGGTCGTGACCCCCACATGATTTTTGTTTGGGTATGACACTTCACTGTCATCTGGGGACAATTTAAGGACTTTTGAGACCTTTTTAATACACAAAAAAAAGAAAGAAAGAAAAGAAACTACATCAAAAGTAATCAACAAACTATACAATAAAAACTGGTCAAACATTGGCCAAATTGTCAAATAATATAAGAAAGATAATAAAGTTGTGAAAATTGCTGATCTACAAGCAGTATTTATCTGTGGAACCGACTCAAACTAAATGTAATGCCTCAACTCCTACAATTCCAAGTGTTTGTCGGGGTGGGGGTCCCCAGTTCAAATATGATTATTTTGGGGGGTCCCCAGTTCAAATATTATGATTATTTTGGGGGGTCGCGGCCTGAAAAGTTTGAGAACCAGTGGTGTGTTCTACCGTGTTACGCTGTATACGTCGTATACCGTGCAGATTATTATTTTTTAAAGCGTATACCGTTTACTAACCATTTCATCCATTGAAAACGCACTAGCGTATACCCACGACCACGCGCATGTCGTGCAGGGAATAATTATAGTATACCCTTAAAAAAAAACTAGAACTCACCACTGTTGAGAACCACTGAGTTAGAACAGAGGAAGTGTCCAGAATCTTTACGGTGTAGCATTCGAGGAGGTAATGATATTCTGTGTATAATAAATTAAGCTCTTAAAAGATGTTACTTGAGGTGAGGCCGGGGGCTTAAAATATAAAAAAGAAACGGAACAAAGGCATATAGCATCAGATTTGCAATTCAGTGATGGGCGCGCATGAAAGACTTACTTTATCCATGTTGTGGGAAAATACCAAGGGAGTATGACTGTGTACACGATGCATTCATACAGTACTGTATGTTGGTGAATAACTGTTGAGGAATACTGGATCAATCAGTATTTGTTGAGGCAAAACGGAATGGGAGAACCTTCGCAATAAAAGATAGAGGTTTTTAACATGAGCTCATGGGAGAAGTACATTAAACACTCAGGTCGGGGGGGGCCAAGTAGTTCTCTAGTGAAAGCAGGGAGAAAAAGCATAGCTACTGTATATATAAAGATAAGGGAGGGACTACCCAAAATATCTTGAATCTATGATACTCAGATGGTCAGAACATATCATAAGGCCAAAGCTGAACAACATAATAATAATATAAGGTGATTATAAAGGTGTGTATATACTATATACTATATGCACTATATATATATATAGTGTATATAGTATATAGTATATAGTGTATAGTGTATAGTATTATTCCACTGGCCTGGCTGCCTGACAGTCACGGCAACTTAAAAAACAAACTTGAACTCTCTGCTTCGTCCATCATTGTCTCTGCTCATCTCCCTCCCTCCTCTCTCTCTCTCTCTCTCTCTCTCTCTCTCTCTCCCATGTCTGTCTGACAGACAGAGTCTTCCTGGAGATCCACAGCTCATCTTTCGCCCGCCCCACCGACCGCCCTCTAGCCTGACATTAAGCCCCCCCCCCCCCCCCCCCCCCCCCACCTCCCTCGCACAGCGTCGGCCCAGCTTGCCGCTGTTTAACACGACAACAGCCTGGAAAGTAAACAAGGACATTATTCCGCACCGCTGCACAGACGCACGGTCCCTCTTTAGCCCCGGCACTGCTCCCCGAGCACACTGAGGGCTGAGGGCCTCTCCTCTCCTCTCCTCTCCTCTCCTCTCCTCTCCTCTCCTCTCCTCTCCTCTCCTCTCCTCTCCTCTCCTCTCCTCTCCTTTCGCTCCTACTCCTCCGTTGTTTTTCCTCCATCTTCTTCCAGTCATGCATGTTTTACTGGGAGTAAAACGTGTGAGAGGGGGCTTGGGGGGGGGGGGGGTAATCCAGTCAGATCCTTCGCATGCCTGGCGGGGGTATCAGGAGTAACTGTGCGGCTCCCATGAGGCAAGGCAGTGAAAACACACGCCGCGCGCGCACACACACACTCTCTCCCTCTCTCTCTCTCTCTCTCTCCCTCTCTCCGCTCTGTCTCTTTAACACCACATGCCTCCTTTTCCTCAACGGCAGCCAGCCGGGCAGCGCTGGCTAAGTGTATGCACCTGGCAGAGGATGTATATCTGGGCCCTGCTGATTTACATGGGAGTTGAGGTCCTGTGATGCGTGGCGCTGAAATGTGTGGGAGCAGCAGAGGCCTGTGAGACATGCTGCATGCCGGAGTTCAAAAGACAGTGAGGGACACAGGAAGCTCCGAGAGGTGGGTCAGCGTGCCGAGTGTGTGTGTGTGTGTGTGTGTGTGTGTGTGTGTGTGTGTGTGTGTGTAGGGGGCAGGGGGGCATACAGGAAGCAAGGATCAGCCTGCCAGATCTAGGAGGCTGGATAGATGGATGATGGAAGGAGGGAGGGAGGGAGGGAGGGAGGGAGGGATAGATGGATGGATGGATGGATCTATGGATGGATGGATGGATGGATGGATGGAAGAACAGGAGTAGAGAGGGACCGTAGAGGTCACGGTTTGGGAAAGAGAGAGAAAGATAGGATTGGTGAGTGTCAGGATTCTCTCCGCGGCAACTTTACACCAGCAGGCCTCTGAAGTGTCAACATCACAGTTGACCATAGCAACACCCCCTTTATATGTTCCATATGTGCAGCCTACTGAAGGGACTCGCTTCTTTAGATACCAAACCCCTGGCCCTAAACCGCAGTCTCAAAGCATCACACTGATATCAAACACATGATCTCTGGGCGTCACCTCCAGGAACATCCAGCACCTCCTCATCTGCCTAACGCCTGTGAACACCCCCCCCCCCCCCCCCCATCTCCATCATGGCTGAAGGAGGGGTCGCTGCTCCTTGTGCTCCACAAGAGAGAGAGAGAGAGAGAGAGAGACACACAGACAGAGAGAGAGAGACAGAGACACAGATACACTGTGATAGAAGCTACCAGCTGCCCCCCAAAAACAAAACAAATCAAAACATGACAATAAATGAAAACCAATCAATCCGGAGTGGAAGGAGGGAGGCGGAAGTGAATAATGAAAGAGGGGGAAGTCTCTTAAAGCTTTATGACATTCCTGCTTGGACGGAGGTAGGGGCCCTGCCAGGTTGGAGTGGTCTCTGATGTTCCACAGTGGTCCCAGAACCCCACTTTCATTAGCGGACCGGCCCATAAAAGGGCACCCAGAGCACCTGACTGCTGGTCCGAAGCTAGCGCTGGCCCCCACTCCCCCTCCATCCAACCGTACCCAGCTCCCCCCTTTCCCTTACTGCCTGCCTCCATGCTGCTTGGCTGCCCAATAAAACATCTGGTGACACAAGACCTCGACTGTTTCAGCCCAGTCTGCCCGCCGCACTCGTAAACAGTCTCTGGACTAATGCAAGACAGAGGTGTCGTGCCAGAGCGGGCCGGTCCCAGGCCCACGCCGGCCCCGAACAGACCCCTCGAATGCTCCCGTACAGAGGACAGTGTTCGCCGTCTGAAAAGCCAGGAAGCAGCTTGATGAGGGTCTGGTGTTTACACTAACATCAGATAAATCAGCACACAAATAATACATCAAACGGATGGGAGGGACACACAAACGCACGCGTGCGCACGCACATACACGCCACACACAACGCACGCACGCACACACACACACACGCACACACACACACACACACACACGGACCGGCTTATTATAGGCAGCACTTAACAGTCTATTTGATTGGCCCAATGAGAGCCGAGACCTTTTGCAGGTAACTCAGTGGGTAGCCACTGGCCCTCCGATTAGCGGACCACTCCTTCTAAACACACTGTGCTCCATTGTCAGAGGCATGCTGCACAATCACATCAAACAGAATGCGCACAACAGCTCAATGGACTAATAAAAAAAGGAAGAAAAATACAGACCGGTCCACTGAGAGGGGAAGAGGCTGGATTCAAAGAGAGAGAGAGAGCAAGAGAGAGAGAGAGAGAGAGAGAGAGAGAGAGAGAGAGAGAGAGAGATCTCTTCTCCGTCCATATTTAATTTAGAGGCAGGCTGCTGCTGCTGTTGGTGGAGCGCTGAAGCTTGATGGGATCAAAGGCCAGTATCTCACTGCTACAGCTCCCGCCACTTAGCACCTTTTCACTGCCTTTGATCTGGTAATTAAGAGGCTACTCTAGGAGCAGGTGGCACTGATAAGCACAAAAAAAAAGAAGAAAAAAACCTAAACCAACAGCAGCACCAGCAGCACAGTGAGAGCTCACACAGGCTGCAATCCAGGCCTCTTCGATACCAGCAGACCAACACATAACAACAAAAACAACAGCACTCAGAGAGAGAGAGAGACGCAGACATAGATAGAGAGAGACAGAGACAGAGACTGGCTCTCACTAAAATTCACTAAAACACTAGCTAAGTGTAAATAGCGCCAGCCACTCCTGTAAATGTCAAAGTGAAGATGAAAGTCATAATGGACTCGGGTCTGATGGAGAATGTCGACTGCTGAGAGCCCTGAGGAGAAAACAAAAAGCAAGGCTTTACAATTACAAGTATAGGGGAAAGGTGGCGTGTGTGTGTGTGTGTGTGTGTGTGTGCGTGCGTGCGTGCGTGCGTGCGTGCGTGCGTGCGTGCGTGCGTGCGTGCGTGCGTGCGTGCGTGCGTGCGTGCGTGCGTGCGTGCGTGCGTGCGTGTGTGTGTGAGTGTGTGTGCATGTGTGTGCGTGCCTGAGTGTGTTTTAAGTCTGTGCTGGAGTGGCTGTGGAAAATGGGGAGGAGTAGAGATATTGAGGTGCTCATTCCATTATGTGATGTGCTGATGTGATGTGGGTGTCTGTTTGGCGGATGTGAGGAGAGAGGATCCCTGTTGATTTTGTTGGCTGTGGAGGAAGAGCATCCATGGGTGTGAGGGAGAGGTGGACACGTGTGTCTTTACCATAGCTTTGAAGATATCCCTCACAGAGTGCAGAGACACCATATAAACAAAACTAGGTAAATGTAGTACAGTATGTATATGGATGGGCTGTGTATGAAACATTGGAGGGAAATGGAAATACAGAAAGCGACAATTGTAACTTAGCTTTAGCATATAGCTCAATCCTGTGACTTTATCAGTCAGAGATGTTCAGAGATGTTTTAGTTATCCCCGTAGAGATTTAGTCAAGCCTGTTTAACACGCACACCACGCTCACGCACACGCACATGCACGCAAACGCACACACATACACACACAGATCATGATGCCAACACCATGTCTGGATAGACTACATCCCATTGCGTGGAGGGATGATTGGGGCTAGTTCAGTTCAGGTTCAACCAGCCGACCAGTGCCCATAGCCTAGAGAGACAAATGCTCTGCAAATGGATATTTCAATGTTAGGTAAACTGGCCGACCAATGGTGAAATGTGTCAGTCAGTCAGTGACTCAGTGACTCAAAGACATTTTGCGGCTGTCCTCACTGTGCGGTCCATCCAAAAAGACCTACACAAGGGGATGTATGAGTGTATCAAAGGGAGGCCACGGATATGACTCATTTATACTGCATCGCTCACCGAAAATAACAGTATTATAGCAGGCTTCAATGTCTGCATGCTGAAATAATCGAGCTTTTTGTCATTTTGCTTTCTGTGAATGTTGTGAAACATGTAATGACATGGATGAATTACACACACACACGCACGCACGCGCACGGGCACACACACACACACACACACACACACACACACACACACACACACACACACACACACACACACACACACACACACACACACACACACACACACACACACACACACACACACACACACACACACACACACACACACACACACACACACACACACACACAGTTGCAGCACTGAGCCCTGTCATTGGCAGCTCTTTGGTGTGTCCACTTTTACAACCACAATGCATGGCCTGGCCAGCGACCTACAGTGAGGCAGTCGTCCGGTGATCAATGGGCCAATGTGATTGTGATTACAGCTCCTATCTGAGTCCATCACTTTGGCCCAGAGGACTGGAGGAGGACACCGGAAACTTGATCCCCCCCCCCCCCCCCCCCCGACAACCCCTCTTTTGAAGTGGGTTTTTATGGGGGATGGCGTCGGGATGCGGCATGCCATGACAAACGAGGTGATGAGAGGGAAGGAAAAGGGAGATAGAAGAGCAGACATCAGCCCACAGCTACCGGACCAGCGTCCTGAGATGGCTCCCATAAATCACGGCTGTGGCCTTTCCCCTCTCGGCAGGGGAGGATCACCGAAAGGCAGGGGGAGAGGTGCCAACGCCGTGCCGGGCATGTACACAGGACAGCAGCAATGTAGTCTTGCATATAGCCAGACTACATCGCCGCTACTATTCCACAATCTCTGAATGCTATACATAGAGTCTGGAACTGTACCTCCTGAAAGCCAAGAGAGGAAGCTGTCATCATTTTAAAATATCTTTGAAATGTATTTTTAAAATGTATTTTCTGCCACAGTATAAGCAGCAAGATGTATGCTTCTGCTCGACTAATTTGATTTACAGTAGGACACATTTATGCGACTGCAAAGACGAAACGGAAGTGGGGAGGAGGCGGGATCATCCACTTTACCCCCGGATCATTTCCAACGCATCCTTTTTTTGCACAGACTGTATGACGGAAGCATTTGAAAATGAGTCAACAGTCTGGCTTGAGAGACTCTCTCACTCACTCATCCCATGGCCTAGGGGGCGTAGGGGTGTCATGGTGGATGCTTGGGCAGTCAGGGCATGGGTGGGCTGTGAACACTTTCGAGATGTTTAAGTGAGCCATGACCCAGAAAAAGGTTGGAAACCACTGCTTCAGATAATAATGAACCAGTAGTATAGAGGTCAAGGGTCAGAAGAATCCTATAGAATGATTATTGAATGTGATATAATCAATAAGTAAAGGCGAAATGTTAAAAATCACTAAGGCAAGGAAGAATTAGATGTATCCATCATACATTCAGTGATGACGTAATTGTGAAGACCTTCTCCACATTTGGGCCCACGTGTGCACCATCTTGGCAAAGGATTGAATCCCACTTCAGTCAGGACAACCCATGAATGGATATAATATTTGTATTATAATATGAAATGAGCAATATATTTATTATGGTTTGGCAATGAATTGGATCTGCTTTTATAGGTACTCTGAGATAGCACATCTCCATAGGGACTCCGAATCCCCCCGTACATAAACAGCAGATCCAAAACGACAGGTGGTAGCTGGGGGGGGGTGGAGGGTGAGAAGCATTTTTTTTTTAGCAAGACAGCAGTGGTGAGAGCAGCAGCATCGGCATGAGCAGCAGCAAAAGCAAGCAGGGATGAGTAGTGCAAACTCCCAGTTTAAATAGAGCGGTCTGAGAATGAAATGAGCGTGTGATTAGATGAGTTATCAAACGTGGAGCTGAGGCGGCCCAATGGTCGGCCGCCAACAACTGCACTGAGTTCCCTGACAGAACATGCTCTGCGCATGTCTGTACCAGGCGCGACGCTCATAAGAGCCTTCTATGTTTCTTGAGTCTCTCCGATGCCGTCTTCCTCCGTCAAAAAAAGAAGAGGCAAATGCCAAATTGCTTGGACTGCTCAATAAGCGTTAAGAAAGAAATAAACCTCATATCATATCGTATCTGTCGGGTGGAAACCTCATTATGTCCAGAACTGTTACTTTTCAGGACTCAAATTCAAAAGTAGCAAAAGTTGCAGATCTACACGCTCGTAACGCGTCGCATGTTGTGTGACACTGTAGTATGATCAAGTAGGGCGTTAATTTATGAAAAAACACGAAAAGTTAAAATATGGAGATAAGGGGTTTCTGCCCCGACAGCAACGATATTCATATCACATCACATCAATTAGACAGCAGTTGAACCCATCGCTAGGCTGTTGTACATGCACTGTAAGAAATGGGTCAGTGTTTGTGTTTATGAAAAGGCAAATGGTGAATTAGTACACTTCCACGCACGTACTGTCAACCAATCCCCCCCCACACACACACAAACACAGTGACACACACACACACACACGCGCGCACACGTGCACACTCACACACTCACACACACGCACACAAACACCCCGCGAGCCAGGCAGCCAGTAGCACATGGGTGAAAAAAGGTTTGGGGCAAAAAGGAGAAAGAGAACGAAATAATTGGATTCCCCTCCCCCATATTTCTCTCCCTCTCTCTCTCTCTCCTGCCTCGCCTCCCTCCTCTGCCTCGGACGTCCCTAATTAACACTGGCCTATAGTCTGGGGGCCTGCAGAGAAAATCTGCTGTTTGGACAAAAAAGAAATGACCAGAAACATATTGTTTCCTTTATATGCACGCATGCAAATAAGAGCCAGTAGCAGCCAGGGCTTGGGTCTGATGTAAAATGAAAGACACAGAATAAGGAAAAACCTGGCAAAGTCATTCATTCATAAAATCCCAATGTGTGACTATTACTCTAATTACAGAGCACGTCGGCACCAATTAGCCCACTTGTTTCTCCATCGTTTCATTCTTGATTAACGGAGCACTGGTAATTATAGGTTTCCTGAGAGAGAGAGAGAGAGAGGGGGGGGGGGGCATGCCCACACAGCAAGCTGTTAACTTCATCCATGTCTTCGTCCATGTCATGGATAACCATAACGTACGACTGACACCGACACCCCCTGGAGGGCCCGGCTTTCTCTGTCCAGACGTTGTTTGGTGTCTTTGTCTTTACTCTTTTCATCCACTTTAGCTCACAGCATGGCTCGTGCTCAGAAGCCATTAAACTTAGAATATGACAAGGAAAAGAGGTTGGCGTAATGAACTGAATTCAAAGGGATTCACACAGTCAGGGAGAGAGAGAGAGAGAGAGAGAGAGAAAGAAAGAAAGAAAGAAAGAAAGAAAAACAAGCCTGGAGATGAGACAGTGAGGAGATCGAGACAATGACAGAGATGTGGGAAAAAAAGAGAGAAAGCGATAGAGAGAAAGGCAGGTATTGAGAGAGTGGTATAAAGGAGCAGGGAGAGGGAGGTAAGCAAGAGGAAGAGCGAGAGAGAGAGAGAGAGAGAGAGAGAGAGAGAGAGAGAGAGAGAGAGAGAGAGAGAGAGAGAGAGAGAGAGAGAGAGAGAGAGAGAGAGAGAGAGAGAGAGAGAGAGAAAAGAATGAGTCTTGGAGACAGCACAGGAGTGGTGCTGAGGCAGTGCCATGTGTTAATTACACATGTAAAGCCTATTACACCCAAAGAGGACACCTGCTGGCTGGGAAAATGAGGCCAGCCCGGACGGACTGCCTCATCGAGTCAACTACCAGCATTCTCTCTCTCTCTCTCTCTCTCTCTCTCTCTCTCTCTCTCTCTCTCTCTCTCTCTCTCTCTCTCTCTCTCTCTCGCTCTGCCTCCAGGAGACGATAGCTCTCTCTGATTGCATTTTCATATGGTCCCTGGATTGGAGGACGCACTTAACATTCAAATCATTCTCCGGGGAGCCGTCACAGGTTGAAATTGAAATGTTCCAGGTTGAAGGGTCATCACGTTAGAGCCTCGGGCTGCCCTGGTGAGCTCCCTGCCGGTCGCCGGCCGCAGTCTCTGGGTGGGGTCAGCCTGGCGGTTCAAGGGTGTCACGGATAAAGAGGGGGGGCACGGAGATCAAACGGCGCCCCCGTCACAGGCACGTGACGGGCACAGGCGCGCACGCACACACACACACGCGCGCGCGCACACACACACACACACACACACACACACACACACACACACACACACACACACACACACACACACACACACACACACACACACACACACACACACACACACACACACACACACACACACACACACACACACACACACACACACACACACACACACACACACACACACTGTTGAGTCCACAAGAACACACAGGTCCATCATGTACTGTACTGTACATACACACTTTGAAATCCAGAGTGTAAAAACGAGCCAGTTTTGTACTTCCAACGTGACAAGAGAGAATGAATTCAGCGAGTTAAATCACGTCTCTCTCCGCTCCATCATGCCAGCTACTCTCCCTGTGCTCCACTTCTACAAAGCTCCTCTGTTACAACGAGATCTGGATTAAAACACTTCGTACCAAATGAGGCCTGCTCCTTTGGAAGGAAATGATCTGATCAACCTCACACCCATCAGGGGAGCTTGTGTACATCTTGCCTGGGGTTCTTACATCTTCATACATATTCAAAGGGCTTTCACAGTTCATTATAAACTCACAAAATCTCCGGCTTGCTTGCTGCTATCGTGGATGGCTAGATGGCTACATTCATTAAAACGGAGGGAATACAAAGCCTTCTGCCCAAATTATAATGATACAAATTCCTCATGCAATTAGAATTTAACTATTCACCATCGCACAGCTAGGTCTCGCATCAGAAAACATCAAAGGCAGGACTGCCTAATGGATCTCTCTCCACGTTGCACAATTAACACTCAAGGACACACAAAAAAAGAAGCAGGAATCATAGCTGTCTGATGTTTGTTTTTTGTCCTTCAAGGCCATTTGATATCGAGGTCTAAAAGTAAACACTGTTGTTTCCTTCTCTACTGAGCATCAACTCGTGACAAAAGATAACTTGGTGCAGAAATGTTTTCCCCAAAAATACCACAGATAAACAATTTATGGATCTGTTTTTGCATTCTCTGAATTAAATTAACACTCAGGATTTTGTACAGTGTACAAATGGACCCAAAGGGCCAGAGTTAAATTAACACTTGTGCCACAATGAAGGGGGGCACATGCAGGCTGGGAGAGGGAATTGGTCAGCTGAGGCGAGAACAGGATGCAACCTTTCTCAAAGTGCATGGTGTTTTAGAGAAACCTTGTAACTTAGAGAAAGAATGTGTAGCAAAGCGTATATATATATATATATATGTGTGTGTGTGTGTGTGTGCGTGCATGTGTTTGTGTGCGCATGCGTACGTGGGTGGGTGTGTGTGTGCGTGCGTGCATGCGTGTTATAGCGAAGACCGGGAAAGAACATGTTCGTGAATGCACATGAGCGTGCACTGGTTACATGTCCAGCACACGTACAAGTGTGCATATCGCTTTTTTTGAATGTGAATTATTAGATCAATCCAGATGATGATTCAGTGGACTGTGTTGGCACCTCCCTGGGAGCAAAGGGGGGCCCTGGATCTCAGAGCTCCTAGCAGCCGAGGGGCCAGGGTAGCGGAACAGTACTCAGCTCCTGCTGCTCCCCGGGCCAAGCTGTTTCTAATGAGACAGGCGGACAGGGAGCTGTCACGTCAACAGGGGTGGGGGCGGGGGTGGGGGGGACACATGGAGGACTGACACATGAAAATGAGACCCTGTCCGCACGCTGGATGGGAAGTCGGGGGGGGGGGGGGGTTCGGTCGAGGGCTCCCAGCAGCTGTCAGAGGAATGACTGACAGGTCAAGGAAAGTGGCTGAGCAGCGAAAAAACCCTCCTCTAAGTCGGCTTTGAGTGACAGAAGACAAAAGGCGCGTCTCCTTGTACAAAGCAGCAGCCGAGGAAGCTCTCTGCTGTCTCTGCTGTCTCTCTTGTCACGTGAAAGGCTGGTTCTGTTCTATTCAGGGACTACTGTACTCACCACCAGCCAAGTGTATCAGCAGAACACAGCAACCCATTGATCGACATTTATTAGGATGGGAATATACTCTGCCAGTTTCAAATATAAATAAATAAATAAATACAAATATATAGCCTATATGTACATCTAAGCTCCATTTCGTGCTTGTCTGCTCAGCTAGATTTAAGGCCGTGATAAATGAAGCGGGCTTCGTCAACGTTTACCATCTAAATGTAAGCGAAGCAGATCTTGGGCTATAGATGCCCCGCAGACACGTCTTTCCTGAGTGATGACGGTGGGATCATTTCGCCGTTGCAGTGATTCTACCTGACACGCGCTCTGTCACATCTCAAAACGCCTCCTTCCCTTGAACGAACCAGGTGCTCTCTCTTCTTCCCTTTTCTCTCTCTCCCCACGTCGCTTACATCCCCAGATTGCCGGGGAGATTTGAGACAAGCCCCCGCATTTTCCGTTTCATCTGCGGCTGTGTGTGTGGGGTGGGCGGGGAGGGGAGGGAGGGGGATAGTGGGCAAAGGATGGGGAGGTGGGGGGTTTGAGTGAACGGACGGTCGCCGCTCAGAGATCGGCGTTCCGTGCCGTGTCGTGCAATGCCATGCCATGCCATGCCGTGCCATGCCAGTGACACTCCCATCCTTCCAGGTACTCTCGTTCCATCTGTCTGAAGGTCCGGCGGGAATACTCCCCCCCCCCCCCACACACACACACACACACCCCACCAGTCTCAGCGAGCGGTCCTTTCATGTCAGACAGGATACCAGACAGGAATCCCAGCTAGCACTCGGCTTCGCTTAAGACTAACACGTTGACAGAGAGAAAGAGATGAAGGAGTGTTCTCTTATCTGGAAATGGACGTGTTTTTTTTCTACTCCCTTTTTTTCCTCCTTCAAGACAGCTAGGAATCAGATGCTCAAATGAGAAGCACATGCAGCACTGTATGTAGCGGATGGATGGATGTAGTTTGAAGGAGTTTGGTTACATTTGACGGAGAGGAGCTTGCGTCTGACTAAACTCTGCTGAATTATTGCACAATCCACCTTTTTAAAGTCAATACTCTCTAAACATAATTGCATTTTTGAGTAAAATAAGTATGAGGTTATAATAGTTTAGCTGAGCAAGGCTTAAACATACAGTTTCGTGGGATTCATTCAGAATCTATACCCAATAACTTTGAAACAGCTTATTTGACAGGCAAAGGCTCCTGACTCAGGATCAGATAAGATAAACCTGTAATGGCCCCCAGAGGAAAATTCAGGTGTCATAGCAGCAACAGCACAAAGAATGAAACACAGGAACACATACAGTAGGCTATAGGAGCTTGAGTGGCTCTGGGCAAAATGAATGGGTGAGTAAGTGAATATATTATCTACCATATTCTACAGTGCATATATAAATATATATATATATATATATATATATATATATATATATATATATATATATATATATATATATATATGTACAGTTAATACTGTATATGAATGAATATATACATCTATCACCACACATCTATCGCCAACATGCACAGTCTGTCAAGTTCAACAATATGAGTATACGGGTGGATATATGCAGTGTTAATAGACTATAGACTAGTCTATTAACAATGTAACACAGAGTATATGAATGTCTATATCTACAGACTATCAACAGGTATCTGTCACGGTCCATGTACATTCTACTTAGTCCAGAGTCCATGCAGGAGTCAGAAGTCAAAAGTCAAAAGTCAGTAACAGACAGTGCAGGTCTTGAAGGTCAACTCTAACTACCAGTTTGTGTTGTGTTGAATGTTTTCTTTTAACATTCAGCCTACATTCTCAGCAGTTCGTATTCTATTGTCAGATCATAGGGGGAAAAAATACCCAGCTGCACTGTATCGACAAGACACAAACAAAAAGCTTTGGAAAACAAGCACAGCCTAGTCTGTAAAAGGAGCACAAGACTGCTTTATAAACCCCCCTAAAGCAACCCCCCCCCCCAACCTCTCCATTTTGGACTTCATCCAAGAACACAAATCAATACACATTAACAGGTTAAAAAGAGATGGCAAGGGGTATACTTTTATGTTTTACATGGCAATAGCATTGAAAAAGGTCCTCCTCTTTCATTGCAATTTCATTGTGAGAATTGGAGTTGTGGAGTGTGTATTGATGGGTTTGCTCTATGTGGGCCCCAGGGGAGCGTGAGGTCTTATATCGAGGTACAGATGCATGCTGCATCCCAGAAGCCCATGATTTTTGCGCTGAAAAAAGGGGGGCAATGTAATCTTTTTGCCCAGGTTTCTTTACCACTTTCCCGTCCCTATTTTGTGCACGTTTTTAAAAAAAATTCAAAATTATGGAATGTTTTGTAAATGGCATATCTGCAAGGTCACAACGTGTCGCGATGAGTTGTGAGCTTGTAGAACGGCTATTTTCACTACTTTTTTAATAAGGCTTACGTGGTTAATAATATAAAGTATAAATGCTCCACTTGTTACACAAATATGAATAGTTCCTGTCTGAGAGTTAGTGAGGCGACATGTAAGTCACCAGGACCTTTCTGATGTAAAGTACATTATTTCCTTCAAAAGTTCATATCTTTAATGCTCCAACTTTCCAACAAAACTAAATCTTATAGCCCGATCCTTTTTTATGGAGAATACTATACTAGAGGTTCGGCCGATCCGACTAATATGTCTCAGTCATAGTGTCGGGGGCTTTGCCCCCGACACCATGACTCTGACTTGTGACTATGTACTTGTCCCTTTTATGCCCATATATGGAATTCCCTGATGTCAAGAGTATATACCCATATATTGGAATTCCCATATACGGGCATATTGGTTGGATCGGAGGTTCTAGACAACTGGATATCTAAACTACTCGACAGCGGGCACCGCACTCCCTCAAGTCCTTGCCGCTGCACACGCAGAGTTTGAAGTCGGTCGGTCCCATATCTCTGTATCTGTCAGTCCATGTACGTCCCTGTCCCTTTATGCCCATATATGGAGATCGCTGATGTCATCAGCATATGCCCATATATGGGCATGCCCCCTTTTGTGCCCATATACGGAGCTGACTGATTTGTTTGCGGCTGACACATTGAGGTTAGACAACACACTCCATATTTGGGCGTAGCTGCATTGTGAACTCCTTATATGGTTATGGTTGAGTGAGAGTTATGTCAGAGGTCCGCCCGCCCATTAGCCAAATCTAATATAGGATAATAATTGGCTAATGGGAGGGTGGGCGGTCGGGCAGATTCTGATATGCCCATATATGGGCTTGCCAAAAGATTTGCATATACTGATGAGATCAGGGATCTCCATTTACTGTATGGGCATAAAAGGGCTAAGGACTGACAGATACAGGGATCTCCTTATATGGGCATAAAAGGAACACAGACAGACAGACAGACAGACAGACAGACAGACAGACAGACAGACAGACAGACAGACAGACAGACAGACACCTCCATATATGGGCATACAATGGACAGGTAGACAGACAGATAGAGAGATCTCCAAATATGGGAACAAAAGGAACACAGACAGATGGGTACAATAGGTCAATGGTTCTCAAACTTTTACATTTTGAGGTCCATTTGTATACTGTCAGAGTAACAGACTTGTAAGGGTCTTGTAGACCCCCCTAAAGGAACACAGAGAGTCCCTGGAATCCACTTTGAGAACCACTACAATAGGTACTCTGACAAAGCCCCCGACGCTATGACTCAGACATATGGGTTGGATCGGCGGTGCGACGTAGGACGTAGTTGAACTCTAGATGTGAGGGCCGCATAGCGGCCCGAACCTAATTCCCCAAACAGTCCTTAAAGACCCACTTTAAGGATCTTAAAACAAGTTGATGCCCCCCCCTTTTCCTGACATCTGCATTAAGATTGATCACCATCTGACCCCCCCCCCCCCCCCCCCACACACACACAGCCACCCACCCACCCATACAGACAGTGTGTAAAACACTTTTGCAGCGCAGTGCACTTGGAAGAAATCCAATGTTTTACTAAAGTAAGAGTAGCAATACCGCAATGTAAAAGTAACTTATAACTTAGGTTTTCAAATAATCATAGTGGAGTAAAAAGTACAATATTAGTAGAAGTATAAGGTATTGCAAAATGGACATACTCAAGTAATGTAGGATGTCTCTACTGCTGTATATCTCTCTTTGTGGTGTCTCTATTGCTATGAATGGACCTGGATTCAAAATGATTATTAGTGGAGTGGGGACACAAACTGACCTGTAACATAGATAGAGCTGGGTGGAGAGCAGTCAGCAGGGGGTGCTGCTCGAACTTCATGGCACACAGGTGGGCGTGGGCAAACATCACAGATATTATGACACTTGAAGCTTGACTAAAAGAAATGGCCTGGGCAGGAGGAATAAACACATTTTAAACGTTAAAGGTTGTCAAACGTCTTTGGAGATGCGGAGCAGCAAGGCTTTCTATCATGTGTGCGTGTGTGCGTGCGTGCGTGCGTGCGTGCGTGCGTGCGTGCGTGCGTGCGTGTGTGTGTGATCGTGCGTGCAGAGGGCAGGGGAGCTGGCCTATGAGGCCTCACCTCTCCAGTGGAGTGGTAAATCAGCCATCAGGCATGTGACGGGCTCACTGCACCCCCCCAAACACTGCCCCCCCCATCCTCTCACCCAAGGTCTGCCCACTGAGACATGACCCCCCCACACCCTCCACACACACACAAACCACTCGTCAACGAAGCTTTGATACCTTCCTCGCTCCACTGACCAACCAACAGGAGGGGGCACACCCGCAGCATTCCACCAATATCCCATCATGCAACACAAGCCCAGGAGGAGGAGACGTGTTGTTGGCCTTTTCTGGGGGTGGGGTGGGGTAGGGGGGGGGGGGCGTCATATGAAGGGGATCGGGAAGACAGGCTTTCTGTTCAACCAACAATCCCCCCCCCCCACACCCCTCCCCCCCACCACCGCTGCCCCACTTTGGACTCCCCACAGCCCCCCAGTAGAGCCGGGTCATCAGCTGAACCTGGCGCTGACCCGGCAGGAGCCGACAACTGCTCCGTGTCGGATGGCATTAGTGCAGCCAGAGGTGAGGCTAAGCTGCTCACGCTACAGGGCCATGGCACACTGACCTGGCACAACAGCTTACCTGTGTCCAGCTGGAGGGGCTCTCCACTGCTATAGAATCATATAATCATATATAAAAGTATAGATACAGGTCAGAAGCAACCCTACATCTAAAGCAGTGGTTCTCAAACATTTTCATATGTCAAGGACCCCCAAATTGATACGTTATCGTCAGTCACGGAGCCCCATCTGAAATGATTTTGTACCAGGGACCCCTGCCATCAGAGATTTTTTTTTTATTACGATTTTCAAGGGGACCCCCTGGAACTCCCTCTTGGACTCCACTTTGAGAACCCCTGATCTAAAGCCACCTGCTTTGTTAGGTGTCCCCTAGCAAAGCCCCCCCCCCCCCCAGTGATGGTTATGGCTGTGGACACAACCAACATACTGTAGACAAGTCAGTCTCTAACGCTTCAATCAACTAGAGAGTAGAGAAGACAACCAGGTTGAACATCTAGGAAAAAAAAGGTGTCTTTTGGGCGTTTGGCCCCTTCCTAAGCTTCCCAGTAGGCCGGGTGGAGATCTCGATCACTTGGCAACGCAAGACTATAACCAACACATCTTCATGTGGAACAAACACATCACATACAGGCATGCCCCCATGGACTGATCACTTCCTCTTACACAGTTGACACAGTATTGCTATGAATGGAGAAGTGTATTCTATACTTTTTATTTCTGTGGCTGGAACCCTCTTAAAAACACAGCGAAAGAAAGGAATTAACTCCTAAGTAACTTTGAATAACAAGCCAGCTGAACAACATGGCAGTGGTGGAAAAAAGTACTCAAATTATTTTACTGAAGTAAAAATATCAATACCGTCATGTAGAAATAGTCTGTAGTCTGTCCAGCATTCAAAATGTACTTGAGTAAGACTTGAATTCATGGATATTTTTTTGTTTTGTCGCATTCCTAATCCAATGACTTCATGACCAGCGGACTGGTAGAGAGCGGTTCCCGTAGGAGACACAAAGGAGACTCTTTGTGTCTCCTACCGGAACCGCTGCCGGTCATCAAATTATTGCATAATGTCATTTCACAAGTTTTCAACATTTATAAAAATCTTTTGAAAAAGACCTGCAAGCTCAACATTGTGAGCTTACATAGCTGCTATTTTCAAATAGCCGAAGTATATAGGGCTGAAGTGGTTAATCTATGTTTTGTAATAATAATACAAATCTACAAAGTATAAGCAACTGGAGTTTTCAAATAATTGTAGTGGAGTAAAAAATATTTGCCTCTGCAATGTAGTGGAGTAGAAGTCAAAGCACTGAAAATTGGAAATACTCCAGTAAAGTAAAACAAAAACTCGCAAAAAGTACTTGAGTAAATATACTTAGTTACTTGACTTCCCTCCACTGCAACATGGTGGGAGCAAAGTCAGGCGGTGGATTAAAAGATGCAGTTGCACAGGGGCATGAGCACCTTGTTGGAGGCGTAACAACAAAAGGGAGATTGTGCTTCTTGCTGTCTGACAAAACAAAGTAATGACTAATTTCTGTAGTGAATGTAGAAAGAATTCACAGAAGAAAGGGTGCAAACTGTTAATTAGGTTTGTAATGTAGTTGTGAGTGAGTGTACATTGTCACAGCTAGCAAGTGTAGTTTTGGTGAAATTGCCAAGCTTGACTTAGTCTTAAAGGACGACTTCACCCATTTTCATATAATTGCTCCTCACTAATGCTCATGATAAAATGGTAAAAAAAAAAACGTATTGTGACACTATACTATTAGGATTGCTGAGTGCAGGAAACATATACGGGTCTTAGAGATATGAATTAGCTGGATTTTAATTAGAGTTCCCACTATTGATAGACAGAATTAGCCATACCTGTTTGTCTGACTGACTGTTAGGTACCAAAGGAAACAAGCAAGAGTTTACAGGGCCTGCAATGTCAGCCGTGTCATTTAGCTGTGACAGAGCTGACAGAGCCGGGATGTGTGCTAGCATGGTGTCGGAGTTAGCGGTATCTATGGCATCAGCATCAGTGTGAAGCCGCTGGGGTGCAACCCTCTGGAGGCCCTCGGAGCAAGCTGCATGTGTAGCTCTCCTCCAACACCTCCTGCCACCGGCTCCATGGAGCGCAAACACTGCCTCTGCCACAGCGCCGTCCCCTGGGACACAGACACACACACACACACACACACACGCACACTCGCGCACGCACGCACGCACGCACACACACACACACACACACACACACACACACACACACACACACACACACACACACACACACACACACACACACACACACACACACACACACACACACACACACACACACACACACACACACACACACACACACACACTCTGTTGCACCCACACACACTCAGCTTGCATCACTTTGGAGCTGAAGTAAACCGAACGTCAGAAGAGAGAGAAGGGAGGGAGAGAGGGAGAGAGGGAGAGGGAGAGAGAGAGAGAGAGAGAGAGAGAGAGAGAGAGAGAGAGAGAGAGAGAGAGAGAGAGAGAGAGAGAGAGAGAGAGAGAGAGAGAGAGAGAGAGAGAGAGATTATGGAATTGACTTCCCCTAGCCAAGGTGGAAACAGCTTGGAGGATTAAAAGCCTGAATTAAGTGAGCGTTTGTTAGATCAAGATCTGCCTGCATGTGAATTTGATCTGATTTCAAGCAAGTTACGCAGAGATCATTTTGTTTTGTGAAGCTTATAGAGAGTCTGAGATGCCGAATCTCTGTGGGCATAATAGTTGAAAAGAAATTCAGCCTAATGTAGAATCCACATATGCCATCCCTGATATCTTTAACTCCCTCTAGAAGGGGGGGATAGAGCGAACAATATAAATTTACATCTATTTCACATTTGTGTGTCAAAAGATATAAAAATGTATGCTACACCGCCCAATCCTGCATTACAATGTCTAAGATAAAATAGTTGTGCAGTATATTTGCTTGAGCCTGGACAAAAACTATGCTGAACTTCACAGCTTTATTTTGCAGTAGCTAATGTAACAACTGTAGCTATGAACCAAATAATTGGCCCACATAAAAAAAAATCTCTGTTTGTGAGTAAGTTATTCATACATTAATTTCTATCGCAATCGAGAATATCGTAGAGACGTGCTTCAGCCAGCTTCTTTAGGATCCTGATGCTCACAGTAATAGACATGAAGATCAGCAAAGAACTAAGAACTAACAGAGAGAAAGGCACTGGAGCACACTGGTCTTCTTTCAAAAAGATGTTTAATGTGCAGACAGACAAAGTTTCACTGCTAATGCCACTGTCATCGGAGTCAGAGTCGTATAAGTATAGTGTATAAATTAATCTATTCTATGAAGTTCAAGTTGTCTGTCTGTCTGTGTGGATGGACAGATTATGCCCATATACAGAATGGACATTCCTGACAAGTGTTGCGGGCGCACAGATATGGCCATGTATGGACTGGATATGCCAGATGTTAGCGCAAATATGGGCAAATATGGCTATATATGAAATGGAAATGCTTGACGTCAGCGCAAAACAGCATTGTCAGGCAATGGTTTCTGTTGTGTGTGATGTCAGACCAGAGCTCAGTCAGCAGGAGAGAGAGACAGACAGTGAGAGGGAGAGAGTGAGGGAGGGAGGGGGAGAGAGCTTGATCATCGGGGAGAGAGGCAGAGCGATAGAGGAAGGGAGAATGAGAGGGGGAGAGGGAGGGAGGTGGAGAGATGTAGAGAGATTGCCTATTTAATCCATGCATTAACCCAGCCAATGCTGTGGAAAACCTGAACAACCATGCCATTGCCACATTGTCTGCTATTCATAAAGCTAACACAATTACACATTTCAGTTTAGTTTAAATGTCTGGATTGACTGGGAAAATATGGGGTTGTGTAATGCTCTGCTCTCCGATCTCTCACTGACAACTTTTGTGGTTCCTTTATGCAAGGATCCTCTCTAACATTCCCTCAGTAGCAAACAGCAGCCTAATGCTTAATTTATGCTTTGTCATGTCCTGGTGTTGGTGTCGCGAAACCAGCACGCCAAGATCTGCTATTTTTGAAACTAGAAAGGGCCCGGGGGTGCTCTGCGGTATCTCTGCCATGCCTGCATGGTCACTGGTGGCCAGGGCTGTGCAAGTTGTTTACAGCCGCCAGAACCCGAGGAAGCTGCAGGGGTAGCATTTAACCCTATATACTAGGACTTGTGTCATGATCAAAATATCAAGGACATTTTTATTTCTATTGTACAAGCTATATAACCCTATATGGGGACTTGTGTCATGATCCAAAACGTAAAGCGGGCTGATATAGCACCACCACGAGGCTGACTTGAAAATGTGGGGGTAGAGTGTCTTCCTTCGTCTACTGGCACGCACGCACACACACACACACACACACACACACACACACACACACACACACACACACACACACACACACACACACACACACACACACACACACACACACACACACACACACACACACACACACACACACACACACACACACACACACACACACACACAAAACACCGCTTTCGGCCTGGCGGAGACTATCAGCCTAAAAGACCATGGTTGTGCACTGCTGCAGTATGAATGTAAGCTGGCTGACACAGAAGCAGCATGTGTCCCCCAGTTAAATCTCCTTGGATTAAAAAAGAACAAGAGTTTGTTAATGAGAAGGATGTATTATTGTTCTATCTATAAGGGAATCAATAGACTATGTGGCATGCACTTGGCCCATGCATGTCAAAAGCGCCCCCTTAAATGGTGGTAATTGGCTGAATGTCTGTGGAAATGCAAATAAGGCTAATTAGATTTTCCACTCCAGGCCATGGAGATATCTTGCACCATAGAGGCCTTTTTCCTCATGGAACAATTGGAGAATAGTTAATGGTTACAGGGATACGCGCACCAGCGTGTTGGAAGACTGTCAGACAACATATTGCCTAGCAAAACAAATGAAATACTTAAGTCATCAGTATAGATGTAGGGTCGTTGAGCTTCGCGATCGAAGATCGTGAAAATCGTGCATCCACATAATGGGAACGAAGTGGCTCTCATGTGGATCCTAGGACCGTCATCCTAGTATGTCATTCGTCTACATCAGCCGTCTATGACGTATCTATGAAGTATGACTTCCATTATAAAATGTAAGTAATATATTTCAAAACGTCGGTCTAGCGGTTTGCAGGATTAACTCTCTCTCTCTTGTACGCGCACGCACGCACGCACGCACGCACGCACGCACGCACGCACGCACGCACGCACGCACGCACGCACGCACGCACACACACACACACACACACACACACACACACACACACACACACACACACACACACACACACACACACACACACACACACACACACACACACACACACACACACACACACACACACACACACACACACACACACACACACACTTATAAACAGCTAGCCACGCCTTAAAAATGGCAATATTGTAGAATGCAAAGCTTAGACTGCAAACACGTGTAGAAATGCACCTGTTATTGTTGTGAACTGACCGGATTACATGACAGACGCCGTTGCCATTTTGCCACTCTTTTTGACACACTACCGTGTCCTCCTCAGTAACCATTGATAATTAACTACCTTTCAAATATTCTGTTATACGCCTCCGTTGGAAATGTAGACCCCCCCCCCCTGAGCACGCCGGAGAGCAATAGTCTGAACATACAACCACATTCATTCCTATTCATACTCTGCTTAGTGCTTGCATATCATAAGCAGCTCATTTGAATTGGTCGGCTGCCAAGTGAGCCTCTCTCCCTCTTAACAAACAAACAAGACAACAATATTGTGAGTCAAGCTGTTGTTTGTTACTGGGCAGTGAGATGACAAGGGGTGGTGGGTAGTGTGTGTGTGTGGGGGGGGAGGGGGGGGCTCTATGAGTTTCACATCACAAGCAATGAGTACAATACCTGACCCCAACCCCATTCTAATATAAAATGGCGTGAGAATGGCGAGCATTGAGTTGGGAGACATCAAACTGAAGCAGATGGGATAAAGCATTGTCACAGTGGAACACGTTCTCCCGACAGGCCGCACCAACTGATCAAGGAACGGCCAATTTACTGGCGATGAATTGAGATCTTGCACACACCAAATGCTACCAAATAGCAATGCTTTGCTTTCGAAATTACCATAATTTGCTTCCTAACATGGCATATATGAATGGCTCCTTTGTCTTATTATTTTATCTGTGAATGTAGCAACAGCAATTGTCTTTTATTTTTCTCCCAAGCATTGTTCTTTTATTATCTCGTACACAGAACATTACTCTGTGACATGTCAACTCTCGCAATTACTATGTAGGATGTGTAGTCCACATCCACTTAGCTAATTAAGACAGTCACGGCGGTGTAGAATTTCAGGGCAGATCAAACAGTGCTGTGTTGATATGGGAAACAGAAGAAGAAGACTAGTCTCTACCAACTCTGTTATATCATAATCCCTCTTCCTTCAGCCTGATTAAAACATTTCAACAAGAGCCCCGGCCGCCTGCCTGCTGCTGTGGAGCGGTTTTCATGGTGAAATATCACAGCTCCCTCATTAGTGAGGGGGGATTTCATTCGGAATATCTCACTGAGCACTTTGAGAGATGTGGTCGTATTTACATTTAAAAGATCCAAAGTGGCTGACTGAAGCTAGCTACCTCTCCCCTTAATTGCTGGCTTCAGTTGTCCATGAATGCATCCACTTTATTGCTTGCTCTCATTACTGGACAGCGCTGAGCAAAGTCTCTTTCTCCTTCTGTTCTTTTGCCTGATTTATACTTGGTTGTGAGCCTGTGTTGCGCAGTGAAAATAGCTAATCTATAAACTCTCAATGCATCACAATGTGGCACATTGTGAGGTAGTAGATCTGCTATTTTCCGAGTATACTGTAAATCAGACTTCTCTCTCTCTTTTTCCTTCCGTGGCTGGACTATATCAGAGTTCTGAGTTCTCCCAGTGGCCAAGAGACACAAACAATCGAGACGGATTAGATTGTAATCCTGGTTTTGCTTTCATCTGCCACATATTCAAAGAAGAGCGCTCTCTGAGGCGTGGAATTCTTAAAGGGAGTCTTGCGTGAAAAATATGGACAAGCACTGTAAACAATGCAACGGGATGGGGATTACATGTTTTAAATGACAAGAAGACAAGGAGCTTGGCAACAGATTTAGAATAAGTCAATACTGAACAAATCCCTGCTTGTGTGAATTCATATTCTCGAGGATAGTGGAGAATCGTGGCGAGCACTTTACTGAGCCTGATCAAAGAGCATATTCTAAAGTTCTGAAATAAATCTATATCATCTTCCTACCTGGACTAATCATCTCATCTAGGATCAGATATCACCAACAGTACTATGAAGCTGTGGCTTTCACCCTGGCACTCTCTTAAAACTTGTTCTCCGGTGCCTGTCCATCCGGCTTATGGTATCTATACTACTAACTAGCCAATTACAACGCTGCTGTCCCTCCGGTTTACGGGATGTACCCATCCTAGCCAATCTCATACTTGCAAATACGCTGGCACAAGCCAATATGAGATTAACCCCAAAATATACATTCATAAATGTGACAACACAGAGTAGCAACAAAACCCCCTAATCACAAGAATCTTAATGTCCGAGCACATTCAGCTCAGTCCGAGCAGTCTAAAGTCAGACGTTAAGCCCTTTGACAGAGTTTAGAGTGCCCATGTTCGCAAATGCATGCACCAAAACTAATATAGCCTAATACAGCGTCATCTTGAAGTCACAGACATGTAGAGATCAGGGGCGTATGGGTGGGCCTGGGTAGGCCTAGGCCCACACATTTCTTTTTTCTATTATATATATATTTTTAATATCATATTAAGCGATTTTGATAACAGTAGCTTCATTACAACAACTAAAATAACATAACATAATGTGGACGCAATCACTGCATTATTTTTGCGAAATCGGGCAGTGGGTGTCAATGTCTTTGGATTGGAGACAACAACCTGTCTGTTATCTACTTGTAGCCAGGTGGAGTTGAGCCTCATGGGCCACCATAGGGGCAGCTGTACTGTCCACTTCCTCATACTCAACAAGGTAATTAGAAAACAAGGTAGGGACCATAGATATATATAAAGGCTAGATGACTCACCCGCGCTGCTGGCCAATGGAGTACGACGTTGCCACATGGCGGCCATCTTGAAACAGTCATTCATAACATTATGTCTATGGAGCATATACTTTAAAATAACCATAGCGTGCTCAATTTTCATCCGATTTTCAAACGGTTTGGTGTGTTGTAAACACCAAAGATGTAATAAAATTATAAAATTATAAAATTATACATGATTATAATTATAAGTATGCAGTATCATAACTACATCTTTGGTGTTTACAACACACCAAACCGTTTGAAAATCAGATGAAAATTGAGCACGCTATGGTTATTTCAAAGTATATGCACCATAGACATAATGTTATGAATGACTGTTTCAAGATGGCCGCGGTTGAGCTACGCTTGCGCCGTCCCCTTGAGCCATCTAGCCTTTATATATATCTATGGTAGGGACAGCCTAGGGGGCGGGCCGACGCCATTGCTTGCATTGCAGACGCCATTGATGCGCATGGGAGCCAAAACGGGAACAGGAAGTTTGGTGAAATACAATGAATTCTATGGCAGACAGCTGGACCAGCTTGTGAACAAACACTATTTCTGAACGATTGTGTCCTTTGTCAGATAATCGGTTCAGGAATATAAAAGAAGAAATATCACAGGTTTTTATCCAATCAATTCGGATTTTTTTAGCACACTGTATGATTTTATTGAGGCATCTAAACAGCGGTAGCTGTAGTATACAACCCTCGTAGACGTATTTATGATTCTGACGTCTTCAATCTACGAGAGTTCTAGGGTTCACGCCCCATGGAGACATGGACTTTCAGCACTATGCCCCATAGACACTCCAAACTGTACAAATTGAAAATAAAGGTGCTAACCCCCAAGCCCCAAATGTTAACTGACTCTACGCGGTAGTAGTTTAATGTAATAATCCATATATTTCAATAAAGAAGTGTTTTAATGCCGTCTGTGGCCGAACGCCATTTTTTCACCCTCGTTTACTTCCTGTTTACATTTAATTAATGTAGTGTAATTCCGGGTTTCACCGGATGCGCCCCGTCACTACCCGTCACTACCGCCCATTGGGAACTTCCGACAGAATCGGCCACAGACGGCATTAAAACACTTCTTTATTGAAAGATATGGATTATTACATTAAACTACTACCCCGTAGACCCAGTTAACATTTGGGGCTTGGGGGTAAGCACCTTTATTTTCATTTTGTACATGTTTGGAGTGTGTACGGGGCATAGTGCAGAAAGTCCATGTCTCCATGGGGCGTGAACCCTACAACTCTCGTAGATTGAAGACGTCAGAATCATAAATACGTCTACTAGGGTTGTATACTACAGCTAAAACAGCGGCATGTATCGTCCATAGACTGTATAAAAATCGTCTCTGGCAGTGTTGCCAGATTGTGTGAGAGAAATAAGCAACCAGGTCTAGGAAAACAAGCCCAAAAGAAGCACCGGGGGCCAGGGGTCTTCAACGTTTTCCCAAACTGATGGGGAGATGGAGCAGGGACCCCCTACCCTACCTCGACCTAGGGTGGGGGTGGGGGTGGGGGGGGGGCAACATATATTGTATAATTATGTATACAATTGTGTTTCATAAATATACACGTTATTGTTCATCAATACTAAGCTATTAAAAATAATAGACAGATTAATATATTCATGCTTTTATTTTAAACATACATGTACAGGGTACAGTGAGTAGGGTGGCCGCACTGCCATTTATAAACATACCTTAATAACTGAGAACAAAATCTGTCAATTGCACAATAATCATGTATACAAGCTATTCAAAATGGACATAATCATTTATAGATATCATTTATTTAATACATAAAAGACAAATGGACATTTTTGAAAAAATAAAATAATATATATACAAAATATTTGTATATATATTTTTTTCTTTTATTGTCTAATCAAGCAACAATTTCGCGGACCCCCTGCAGTACCTCGCGGATCCCTGTTGAAGACTTGCACTAGGCCATTATGAGCACTTTAAACCTTTACTGTATACATTGAAAATAGACGATCTACAAGCTCACAGCGCGTTGTGAGCTTGTAGATCTGCTATTAAAAAAAAAATCTTGAAGTAAAATGTGAAATATTGAGGATTTTTTAAACACTAACAAACACCACAAATCTGGTACGGGGCTCCCTGGCACAAAACATTTTCAGATGGGGGTTAGGGACAAATACATAACATATTAATTTGAGGGTCCATGACATAAACATAATTGAGAACCACTGGTTAGAATTACTTTAAAATTGTGAAGCCCTAGTCCAAATAATCAACTAAACTTTAGAAAAAAGCCCCAAAAAACGCAACCCGCAACTACCAATATTTACAAGCAACTTCACAGAAAAACAAGCCCAAACTCGCTTATAATAAGTGGACATGGCAACATGATAGCGAAAATGACGTAGATGACCCTACCTTCTTTAAATATATCTTGATACTCAACCAATAGACCAATTATTTGTTTACCAACATTGAGACTGGATGCACAGGTGATTGTTTCATGCAATCAATTCTCAACCTGTTGTTTCAGCGCACCCCAACCCCCTCATGTGTGTTGGCTAGTGCTGCGCGCCCTAGCAAGACCTGACAGAATGGGTTTCATTTGCAACCAGTATGACGTCCGGCCTTCAAGTTCCCCTCGATTATGGATTACTACGTGATTGAAGACATCAAAGGTCATAATTGTGATTTTTGCCTAATGGCTTTTCATTGATTGTCCCTATGTTATCTGCTGCTATGCTATGCGGTGCTGCCTATCTTGCTTGATTTGGAATATTATATGCTAGTAAAGGCTGGGAGAGTGTGTTGTTACTGTTGTTTTATGGTCGTTTGAATTATAGTTTGGCAATGTGTTGGGATAAAGTGTCTTGTAGCAGCCTACTAACTGAATGTGTTGGGATGAAGTGTCTTGTAGCAGCCTACTTACTGAATGTGTTGGGATGAAGTGTCTTGTAGCAGCCTGCTAACTGAATGTGTTGGGATGAAGTGTCTGGTAGCAGCCTACTAACTGAATGTGTTGGGATGAAGTGTCTGGTAGCAGCCTACTAACTGAATGTGTTGGGATGAAGTGTCTGGTAGCAGCCTACTAACTGAATGTGTTGGGATGAAGTGTCTGGTAGCAGCCTACTAACTGAATGTGTTGGGATAAAGTGTCTTCAGCAGCCTACTTACTGAATGTGTTGGGAACTTGGGATGAAGTGTCTTGTAGCAGCCTACTAACTGAATGTGTTGGGAACTTGGGATGAAGTGTCTTGTAGCAGCCTACTCATTAATGTGTTGGGATGAAGTGTAGCAGCCTACTAACTGAACGATTGGTTTGATTTTTTTGAACGATGTCAGGCGGTCAAAGGGACCGCCGTGACATTGCGACACCTGTCAATCTCAAAGACATCTGACTTAATATTTTGAGAAAATTTAAGGCAAAAATAATAATTAATTTATTAATTAATAATAAAAAAATGCACTCTGTGCCCGCCAATTTGGTGCCAGGCCTAGCCACTAAGTAAATCCTGCCTCTCATGAGGTACAGCGGTGGCTTGGGAATCAGTAAGGTTCCCAGTTCGATCCCCGGCTCCCCCTGTGTTAGTGTCACAGTGTCCTTGAGCAACGTACCCCTCACTGCTCTTGATGAGAAGGTTGGATGCATGGTTGCATGGTTTCCTCTGCCGTCGGTGAGTAAATGGGTGAATGTAATGCACATTCTAAAGTACTTTGGATACAAGCACTAATAAATGCATCATTTATATGCCTTTACTTGTGTAGCCGTAAGCCCGTAATGTCAATTACATTACAGATCTTACTTCTTACATCTCGCAAAGGGATCGCAAAGTGACTGTGGGGCAAGGATAACCCGACACATTTCAAAGTGCAACCTTTGATTGATTGGTGATACAAACATAATTGACACAACAAGGAATTAAAGACTGCAGATTACACATAAAATGTAGTGATAGAAATCTATTTCGAATTACATGCAGGATTTGACATTTGAGCTGGGGGAGGGGGGGTGCACACATATGGTAAGGTATTAAGCTATAACGTCATGTTTGTCCTAGTGACAACATGCAAGTCTATTTTTGATGTGTTCAGTATCCAAATATTTGTCCCATATACTGTAGCCTGTCTACTCTAGTTGCGCCGTAATGATGTAATGGAAGTCCTTTATCATATACCTTCCCCCATTGCCCTGTGCCTTTTCATACTCAAGCACAAACCCAAAATATTGTCATCACATGCCCCAGACAGAGAGAAAGATCGAGAGAAGTAGGACATGCCTCCTGGTTGAGATGTGCACTCAACTGAGCGCACCTTTCTAGCATTACATATGCAGGCAATCAGGGATTTAACCTTGTTCTCCCGATGCACACAGTGTATCTTGAGGAAATAAAAGTACAAAAACATAACAACCAGACCTGCATCAAGCAATCACAACATAAGACATGAGCGAGCAGTTGTCGCGGCCCCTGTAAGGGATATGGCCCCTAAGAGCTTCGGTGCTGAGTAATCCAAGCCGATGTGTATCATCTCTTCTACCGCCTCCAGATCCCAGAGGGGAGATTCAGAGTGCCACATCAACACAGGAATGACCTTGTTTCCCTCAAACCCCCCCCCCCCCCACCTCCTCTGCCTCACACAAACATAACGCCGCCACGGCCACGATGAACTGCACCTGGTCTCTGTCAGTCAACGGAAGGAGGTGCACTAAAACACACATGAACACACTTCACTACACATGCTGCATGCATGCCAGAACGAAAAAGCTATATCGAAATAGCAAGGACACAGATTTTGGACTCCATTCATGATGGAATGAAGAATTTATCACTGGCCAAAAGGAACTTGGACATGACGCTTGCTCCTATACAAAGAAAAATGTTACTTTAAACTGCAAACCTCAGACATAACAAAGCAAGCCCCAGCTGGACTGAAAGAAAGAGGGAACACAGAAGCTTGTTTGAGAATTACATCTGGCAAATGTGTGAAGAAATTACATATGGATCACTTATCACTTTCTTCACAGGGTGGTGCGGGCTGTGTTGTCTAACTGTCAACGCTGCTTGCCAGCCCAAAGCCCTGGGATTAAACAGGAACTGAAGTCTGTCTATCAGAATCCCTGAGAGCCTGAACATGCCCAGCAGTGGAGAGACAGATTGCCACTTCCTTTCTAACCTTTCAGGCACTTATTGCTGACACGCTTATCTTGATAGACTAACAGTGAGTGAATATTATGTAGGGGTTCAGTGTCTTGGTAAAGGACTCTTCAACAGGCCACCAGGCAGTTACTTGATGGATACCGTGGCTGTTGAGGGGATTGGGCCGAAGACCTAAATTTGTTATGGGATAGTGTCTCTAATCGCAGGCAAACACGCAGACGTTCATGTCAGTCCATGTCTGTGAAACAGTGTCGCAGGCTGTCCCACGGGACTTGACATGATTATAGCATTGTCTTTGTCTGAAACATAGATCTAGAATAGTATGGATATGTCACAAGCACCCTGTTGTCCCTGTTCACAGCCACCTAACATGCTGGGGGAGCCCGATGACACTTGCTGTGGATGCTAGCAGATAACATGGAATAGTGCAGATATCTGCCTGTCATGCAGAATGATTCCAGATCTATTAACCACTGTGGATTTATTGCTTGCTCTTTTGAGTTTGACATGGAAGCACAGCGTTACTATGAATGGTAGTGTCTATAAACTTTTCCATCTCTATGGTCCGAACTATTTCCTCTCCTTCTGTTTTATCCCAACTCCTCTCCTGTCCTCTCCTCTCTCCTCCTGGCACCTGGGTCCCATCCTGCCTTGGGTCCAGCCGTCATCCAGATCTCCTTTGAAAGGCAGCGATGGAAGCAAGGCATTAAAAGTTTACAGCCAGAGCTCTGGTACCACATGCCGTTTCAGTAGCACCGCTGCTAGCAGGCCCGCCGATTTATGGCTCATGACACGCACATATTTAATTTGTAACCAAACACTTCCCCTTCCCCTTCGGTCTCCTCAGAACTCCTGGACACTTCTTGTTTTCTCAGGTCAGGGGTTAAACAAAGGAAACATAGCACCGGCTAGCTGTATAGGGGCCAAAGTTGGGGTGCGGGGCGGGGGTTGGGGATGTCATGGTCGCCTCCACCTCCAAGGCCGGGCCCAGAGCAGGCCGAGAGACACGTCAGGGTTAAAGGTTTAGCTGTGATATCCGGCAGGGGGGCTATAGGCCACTATGAAGCCCAGTAAAAAAGGACCGGGAGCAGATAGAAGGCTTCTGCATTTCATACGATGACATCCCACACATAACAGGCTGGATCCTCTTACTCGCTCCCTCTCAACGCGAGAAGCGCACTCACCCCCTCACCATTAAGGGTGATTTATACCTAGTTGTGTGCCGGTGTTGCGCTCCAAAAATAGCAGATCTACAAGCTCGCAACGAGTAGATCGGCTATTTTCGGTGCGCGATACAGCGCGCAAACCAAGTATAACTCAGGCTTTAGTCGTTGGCCGTGACATCTTTACTGCCCTGCTGGCTGTAAACCCCCCCAGGGGCGGTTCCAAACACCGTTACATGCCCCACTAGCTCCTCATCTCTGTGCGGCCGTATATAAACATATAAGTTTATTTAGTGTGAATGTCCTGCGGAGCTCGCTGCTCGTCCCCCCCCCCCCCCCCCCATCAAAAAGCTGGGGTACCCTCACAACGAGGAGCAAGCCGCTGGGACATAGCTAGATTTACAAGCTGTCATAAAGCGCTACTCCGCAATGTTCACTCACAGCATGGTGGAATCGGCCAGAGCGACAGGTAGAGAGCAGTGTTGCCAGGTTTTTGCAAGAGAAACAAGCAACCATAGGTCTATGAAAACAAGCCCAAAAGAAGGGACTATTAATAGGCCACATGAGCACTTTAAACCTATATATATATACATTACATCGGCTATTTTAAAATAGCCGGTCTACAAGCTCACAATACGTGATCTGCTAATTAAAAAAAACATCTTTAAGAAATACTCAAATCTTGTATGGGAGGGTCCCTGGCACGAAATATTTTCAGACGGGGGTCTGCGGACAAAATACATAATTTAAAAATGGAGGTCCTCCTTGACATGAAAATGTTAAAGAACCATTGGTTTAAACAACATTAGGAAGAAAGCCCAAATATAACAACTGCACTTTAGAAACAAGCCCCCCCAAAAAAACACAACCCGCAACTATCAATATTTACAAGCAACTTTACAGAAAAACAATCCCAAAGTCGCTTATAATAAGCGGACCTGGCAGCACTGGTAGAGAGCAGGTGCAGTCAAATTAGACGGGTCATCTGCATCAGCTATTTCCATTTCCATTTATTCACCTTTTTCCCAGGCTGTGTGTTTTCCACTTCCTGTCGATTTCATTGGATATCATTGGTCATCTGACCAGTTTCATTGGATTTCATTGGATCAAATCGACAGGAAGTGGAAAACACAGCCTAGGAAACAGGTGAATAGGAATTTAGCTGATGCTGTTGTCCAGAGAAAGGTTAAAGCATACCATGTGTTTACAAAGCTGTATGGTTTATTTAGCTCTTTTCCTTGAGTGTATTGAATTTTCTAAGAAACACTAAATTAGTTTAGAATAGTTGCCATACAATGTGGTTGGCAATAGGCTTATATTTTTTTTAGTAGGGAACCAGTTACTGTATGTTCAAATTGGTTTATAATGTATTTTTTAGGTTAGGAACAACCATTTTATTCCAACAACTGGAATACAGTTATATATATAGTTGATGGCTCTGCTCTTACGATGCTCCCTGAATTAGTCAAGCAGCATGCTAAGCTAAATCAGGGAACGCAATGCAGAAACCCCCCATGGGTATACAAGAGCGGGCCCAAGCAAGACATTACATTTCAGTTTAACTTTAGAGCTCTGCAAGAGTCTGAACTAGAAAGGTGGAGGCTGGGGTGGTGGAGGCAAAGTTTTGCCAGTGGCAGTGTGTGTGGCAGTATTGGTCGAGTAGCAGTGATCAAGTGTTGGAGGGAGCCCTATTTGATCACTTTCAACTTGGTGTCCCTGTTGGGCTTGTTATTATAGGCAAACATAAAAAATAAAGTACATTTTTCCAAAAATGAATGTTTCATTTCATTTAATGTTTTAAATTCTAAATAAAATAAAAACCCACTAAAAAGCTCACAATTAAGTATACTGTTGCGAGAATGGGCTGTGATTGGTGCGTATAAAATGTGTGGCTGATTAGAAACAGGAACAAGTGACATAATAACCTTAAAAGAATTGCTGAAATTTGTACTTGTCTCACTTGCTTTAGGCAAAATAACATTTATAACTCGCCACAAGATTGAATCACTTGCAAACCCCCCCCCCCCCCCCCCTCCAAATATTTCTTCATATCACATAGAGGGCTGCTGCCAGAATCCCTGTCCTCTCCATCTGCCAGTGAGAGAGACCTGCCAACTACAGCTCAGCGTGACGACAGAGTGATTCCACTCATAAAGTGGATACTAAGCTATGTTTCAATAGCAACAATTCCTCTCCTAAAGAGGAAAGCAAGCTAGGTTTCAACTGTCATAAAATTATTGAAATGTTTTATCTGACCACACAATCTCAAGTTTTTATAACATCATTTTTATTTTATTTTTGTTCCTCTTTTATTTTGTAATAATAATACATTTATAATAATTTGTTTTCAATTTGCAAAGCACATTGCGGCTGTTTGGAAATGTGCTTTATAGTGTTCTTTATTATTAGTTGTATTACTGCAAAAAATTAAGAAAACAAACAATTTTAAATGGAAATGTAGGTATGTTCCCTGGCAGTAGAATATGAGTGCTAAGTGAAATTGACTCATACACTTGCAATCTAGGTGGCTGCATAGTCTGCATATTGAAACCTATGAGCAGCCCCCCTATGCTATAATAAACAGAGTTAGGGCTGAGGTCTGGGCTCCCCTAATAACTCCTGTCTCGTTTAGGGGCGTCTTTATGGGCCATTGTTCCCCATATGGGCCGCGTTAAACCCAGGGACGGCAGGTAAATCATAGACCCGAGCCCAACATGCATGCCAGAGCAGACCTGACACACTAACCAGGAGCAGATTGAAGTAAATACACACACTGGACAGGGAGTCCAGCAGAGCCAGCCTGTGTGTGTGTGTGTGTGTGTGTGTGTGTGTGTGTGTGTGTGTGTGTGTGTGTGTGTGTGTGTGTGTGTGTGTGTGTGTGTGTGTGTGTGTGTGTGTGTGTGTGTATGGGGGCAGGGGTTGGGTGGCACTACAGAGAGTGGGGTTGGTTAGTGTAGGGTAGGTTTATTTTCTTCTGCAGTTGGTAGGGGTATATAGGTGGTGTCAAAATGGGCTTGTGGACTAAAGCAGCATGGTAACGCTTAATTTATATTCCATCAAACGACAGTGCCGTTATTGCCAAAAATAACAGTTTTTCAAGCTCCATACTTTTCGTCAAGCAACACTTTGAACCATGGCATTCCCATTTTGGTCATGTCATTATACTGTAGATGAAAACTTTCAAAACAGACAAAATAGAGAACATAGCAGAATTAATTGCTAATCTACAACCTCACAACGCGCTACATCACCATACAACTAAATATATAGAGCTTAATTGGTTTGCTGCTTTTGTTTCCTTTTCTTTTGTGACAATTAATTTAATTGAAATATTAATAATTTGGGCATAATAAGCTTCAGCTTCAGCCCAAACCTTATCGGACAAAATGATCTTGTTGACAATATTCTGTTTGTTTTTCTAAATCATGACCGAAATAAATAAACTAACTAACTAACCAACTAAAACTAACTAGAGCTTAATTGGTTAAGTGAGGTGTGATACAATCAAAGGGTGCTATGTTGGAAACCAGAGAAAGCCACATGAAATAGCTGGATTAACTAGAATGGCTACCGTCTGTTGGTGCGTGGTAAGGGACAGGTGCAGGTTAGTTAAATCATCAGTGTCAATGAGTGTAAAAACTGACCCTTACAGATCTCTGTTTGGTTCCGTTTGTTGAATAAATTATTGTGTATATCTCACACTGAGCATCTATTAGCCCCTTTTGGGACCCTGTTTACCTTTTTTATATTTGGGAAGGCGGTATCCAGGGTCCCTTGTCGCTCAAACCACTCTCTCTCGTAGTCGCGGCTACCACTGTCTGGTCTCGGGCTAATAGCTCGTCGCTTAGAAGTTGCAGAGATTTCTCAAAGGTACCCACAAGAGCAATAGTAGCGCGCCCGAAAGCTGCATTAATCCGCACGGATTGGCGATGCCGTTTAACATTTTTAATAATTTAGTAAAACTTAAGGTCCTCTCTCACACTCTGCTCCACTGCCCATGTCCCACCTCCCCGCGGTGACTGACAAGCTGCACGTCCTACACATAACTCTATGGTCCTACGTTACTGCTTCTGATTGGCGAGCTCCTACATGCTTGCATGACAATCACAACGCAGGGAGGCGGGACATGGGCAGTGGAGCAGAGTGTGAGAGAGGAGCTTAAGTTTTACTAAATTATAAAAAAATTTAAACGGCATCGCTGATCCGTGCGGATTAATGCAGCTTTCGGGCGCGCTACTATTGCTCTTGTGGGTACCTTTGAGAAATCTCTGCAACTTCTAAGCGACGAGCTATTAGCCCGAGACCAGACAGTGGTACCCGCGACTACGAGAGAGAGTGGTTTGAGCGACAAGGGACCCTGGATACCGCCTTCCCAAATATAAAAAAGGTAAACAGGGTCCCGAAAGGGGCTAAGCATCTATCAGCAGTGGTTCTCAACCAGTGGTCCGGGGACCACCTGTGGTCCTTGAGGGGGTTCCAAGTGGTCCCCAGCTAAATGATGGAGAGTTGGTAAACAAATGAACCCTTATAGACAATAATATATAACAATAATTTAACTCTTGAGAGCGTTACGGGTCCATTTGGTTTCATTTTACGCTCTCAAGAGTTAAATTATTGTTAAACATCTACATAAACATTACTTAAAGAGGTGGTGCCATGGTTTTGCACCTTTTCTGTTTTTCATGTGTCTATGAGGTTGATAGAACTTTGTTAAACTCCCTGGTGCTGTTTTTATGGGCAATGGTGTCTTCTCTGACTATTTTGAGTTTCTTCCTGGAGGCTCAAACCTTGAGGGTCAAACGTGCCAATAGAAAAACAGCCATTTAATGACGCAGTAGAAATATACCCTCCCCTCATTATCATAACACAACAGGTGTGGGCTTGGCTAAGAAAAAGGACATGTAGCCACGCAGGGGCAAAGTAAACACAGACCGATGGAGGGAGAAAGAGAGAGAACAGAACAAAGCAGCAAAACTCACCACTATTGCAACAGATGATTGAAAGATCAGTACTTCCATATTGCATGGCGTTCGAAAAAGGTTAATATGAGCGATCCAAAAATGTAATCCATTCATTAAACTCCCAAGCAGTAGAGACCATAGGGTTGCAACAAGTAGCCAGTGATTAACTATCAGACTTCCTGTAGTGGATTTTCAGAATAAAACTCACTGAATAGTAGAAAGCGTGTACTATGGTTACTCAATACAGGTTTTAATTTGAAGTTCATACTGGTAAGTTCCTTTCTTTCTCTTACTTAAAATCGGCAAAGAAAAAATAAAACACATCCATTCGGTTCTCAATAATAAATAAATAAATGTATTTGCGCAACTCAGAGCAAAATGATTGATAGTAAGGAACCAAATGTACCCTTATATTGCCTACATATCTGTAACTAAGAGTGTACAAATGGAACCAAATGAACCCATAGGGTCCATTTGGTTCCATTTATTTCCAACTAAAAATATAAAAGTATAAATATAATATAAATTATATAAATATAATATAAATTATATATATATATATATATATATATATATACAGTATATATATATAAATGGAACCAAATGGACCCGGCATATAGGGTCCAACTTAAACCTACGTATATGCATTGGCTATTTGAAAATAGCAGATCTACAAGCTCACAACGCGTCACAATGCGACACGCTGTATGGCATTACGCATTAGGCAAGAGGGGTTCAGTCAGACACTCAAGTCTCCTGGTGACGGAGAGAGTGTGTGTTTGGGGAGGGAGGAGTCAAGTGCACTATGGACGACAGGGGGGGGGGTTTGGGGGGTTTTAATGGCTACTGTGCCAAGCTGACTGTGGCCGCCGCCCCACCAGGCTGCTCTCACCGGAGGGCGGCCTGTAATCCCCAGCAAGCATCCATTGTGTGGGACGGCAGGTACTTCCCCTAGCGCCACTGAGCCGCGGCCTCAGCTGACTGTGGGAACGGGGTGGGGGTGGGGGTGGCGGAGCGGGGTTGGGGTGGGGGTGGTGGGTTGGGCGTAAGGGGGGCAGGAAGAGGTTTCCTCCTCTAAGGAAAGCTATTCCCAACCTGTGGGCCGGGGCCCACTGCTGGGCCGTGCGGATACTGCAAGTGGGCACCCAAATATTTGCCAAAACACTATTTTTTAATGATAATATAACATTAATATATAACAATTATATGTTTTTTTCTTTAAAACTGAGGAGGAAAAAATAGTTTTCTTGATAAATAGGAACTTAAAGTATACTATGTTAGTTCTATTGATCCAAGCCGGAACACAGTCTATTGACTGATCATTGACATACCTGTAAACATGCTCTGAAAATACATGCAGCCCACCCATCTGACCACTTTAGGCTGCCATGTTAAGTGGTCAGATGGGTGGGCAGCAAACACCTTTGAGATTTTCAAGCGGGCCCTGATCCAGAAAAGGTTGGTAACTGCTGCTCGGCTAGGCTCAGCCAGTTGCTTAAAAAATACCAAAATAAATCAAAATGGCAATAAAGTCAGTTCTCTCCATTATACATTTTTATGACCTTTGGTATTTTACATTTTTGTAAGACCACCCATACATGTAAAGACATTAAATACTGAAGTAGAACATGTCTTATTTTATTTTTGCATAATATGTGTGTGAGTGACATACCCAGATGTGTGTGTGGGCCGCGTGCATGTGAGCGTGTATAACGTTTATACCTGCATGTGTCTATGTGCAACATGTGTGCTCTGCATGTGCATCATGCTGTAACAGAGTGTAGTGCCAGTCCTGGCAATGCTGGTTCCCCCAGGGGGAGCATCATGCAATTCAATCAATAGTCTGTACCTGATGGCGCCCACGTAATGCAGCGATGCAGTTGTATACAGCAGTGGTTCTCAATTTTGAAAATAGCCGACCTACAAGCTCACAACGCCTCGCAAGGCGAGGCGTTGTGAGCTTGTAGGTCTGCTATTTTCACAATATTTATCTGTGGAACCGAGTCAAACTAAATGTGCTTGTCAGGGTGGGGGGAGTCTCTGTTCAAAATATGATAATATTTTTTTTTGGGGGGGGGGGGGGGGTTCACAGCCTGAAAAGGTTGAAAACTACTGGTATACATACCTATCAGTAAGTCTCAATCAACAGGGGCCATGTCCCAAAGCTAATTCTGAAATAATTAACCACATTAATCCTGGGCATCCTCATATTTTGGGCATGTCGTTATAGGCAAACATTTTCAGAAATGTAAAAAATACCCTTTTTTCCCTCCAAAATAACTTTGTGAGGTTGTAGATCGGATACATTCACCACTCATTTTATGACAAAGTATATACTGTAGGGCTATCAAACTTTATTGTGTCATTGTGTAATTCAACTAATTTGCAGCAATCTCACCGGGTCATACTATTTGCCCAAAAGTACCCAACAGTACCCAAAAATACCCAAAAGTACTCAAAAGTGTACCCTACAGTACCCAAAAAGACCCATGTCACCTATTAATTTGGCTACCAAAAACACTTGTGAGATTGTGTCTATGTGCATGAGGCCAGCTGGAGGGGGCTGCATTGTGTTGTGTGGAAGTTGAACTTTCAGTCAGTCTTATACATCTTAAACCATGTGCCTCCCCCCCGTCCCTGGGTTGTCTAAGCTGGTATGGGTCAATGTTTTGGACAAAGAGTCCAGAGTGGTCGAGTGAGTGGACAGGCGCGGTACGGATTAGCTACATTAGTGTGTGTGTGTGTGTGTGTGTGTGTGTGTGTGTGTGTGTGTGTGTGTGTGTGTGTGTGTGTGTGTGTGTGTGTGTGTGGTGAGGGGCATGGATGGATGCCGACCCTACAGAGAGGGTGCAGCGGTGCACTATGCGCCTGTCTCCCTTCACCACTGTGTGCGTGCGTGCGTGCGTGCGTGCGTGCGTGCGTGTGTGTGTGTCATTTCTATCCTTAACCCTCCTTACCCGGCTCCAGAGATTACCACTTAGTCTCCAGCAGCTTTCTATTCGAACCAACAGAGGGGTGAACTAATTTAATCTGGCCCAACCAGTGAGTGGTTAATGTCTTGTGCAGTGGATGGATGGGTGGGATGGGGGGGGGGGGGTGAGGGCGCTCCCCTGATACTCACAACTGCAGCTTTCAGAGAGAGAGAGGGAGGGGAGGGTTGAAGAGGGGTCAGTCCAGAATGATCATCTCTCATGCATGTCTGCTATACTCAAGTCACCATAACAGGTGCACATCAATAGCCTATTTTGTCCTCTCAATGATTTTTCGATACGCAAAAAAATAACATAAATCCGTATGCTGGCAGTGGCTGCTGATTACTGTAGTGGCATATATGTGAGAAGTTGTGCATGGTCCTGAGGTCTGAGGTCCTTTTCTGAGACCACTACCAGCCTCCCTTGCCCCCCTTCCTTCCACCCCACACACCCCTATAGCCCTTTACCCCTCACCTACCCCGCCTGCTCCTTTTGCTCTGCCCGCAGTTGGCAAGCTCAAGCCAGGAAGCTGTCAGTGTCGATTGAGCTGAGTGGAGGAGGTCCTCTGCTAAAGGAGCCCTTGCTGGTCCCCGGCCCACCTCTGTTTCCAAAGCATGGGAATAAAAAAGAGCCCTGCATTCCACAGGTCTGAGCTGCCAGCTTTCCCCCGCTGCCCGCGGTTCACAGGGAGCCCTGAATGAGATTAACAAAAGAGTTCTGTTGGAACCCCTCTCTTGGCCGGCTTCCACGTCAACAGCTCGCAGGGGTCAGGGGTCACACTAACTACATTCATTCCCAGCAGACCCCTCTGCACCAAAACACAAGCTCGCCGGTCGCACAAACTCCCTGGCTTTTTCCCTCTTAATCCCCCGAGATATGTCTGATCTCTCCACATGTTTCTGCTCAATTAAAGCAATATCACACCTTGCGAATGGAATATGGCGAGGGGAGAGAGAGAAAAAGAGGGATGGAGCGAAGCAGGAGAGAGAGTGCGGAAAGAGAGAGGAGAGAAAGTGCGAAAAACGAATGAAAGGAACACAGGAGAGAGTGTGGAGAGAGAGAGAGAGAGAGAGAGAGAGGAGAGAGAGAGAGCATGTGTGAGGTAGTAACACGGGGCCTCTGCTGTGACACATGGGGCTGTGTACCTGATGAAACACCTAAAGGCAAAGCTCTCTACCTCAGGGAGAATGCATGACACACACACACACACACACACACACACACACACACACACACACACACACACACACACACACACACACACACACACACACACACACACACACACACACACACACACACACACACACACACACACACACACACACACCTGCTCTGTTGCTGCTCTGACCCATACGGAGCATCTGAAGCATGTGCAGCAAACTACTATTTGTTTGGAAAAGAAAAGAAAAGAAATAAAGCAAAACAAAACAAAACAGGGTCTAATATTGGCGTGGCTTCGTGTTAGATCTCTGACTTTGTGTGTCCAGTCTATGACGTCATCAGTCATCTATATATGATGTATCTATGACATCATCACTCCTTGGGCAAGGTTTCAGCACGGTATGCCATTGACTTCCATTACAAAATGAAAAACATATATAATACATATGCATATACTTCTTTGGTTTACTGGCAGTGTACACAAGACATTTGGTGTTGATTGGTCCAGTGTTTTGCGGGATTAGCTGTGCGCACGCGCGCGCACACACACACACACACACACACACACACACACACACACACACACACACACACACACACACACACACACACACACACACACACACACACACACACACACACACACACACACACACACACACACACACACACACACGCTTCACTGTCTCTTCTTCACTCATCACTTTGGTGTATAAAATGCAGAGGTAGATGCAATGCATATCAGTCGGGAATGATGCAAGTTGGGAATGCATGCCCGCATCCGTTGATGCAACAGCCATTGTAATTGTTGCACTTGTTGACAGATCGACTAAATATGGAGATACAGGGATCCCTGGCGTCAGAAATCACTGACATTATGTTGATGACTTACAGTACATGGGCATAAAGGGGAAACAGACAGACAGACAAATACAGATATTTTGTGAATTGCTCTGTAAATTAATTGAGTTCTATTGTGCATGTGCACACTACCACTTACTATTGGTGCAGCGGCACAAACGGGACACACAGATCGGCCAATCCGTGAAGCTGATGGGTTGGGCTGTCCAATCAGGAAAGCCGATGCCTATACCCCCCTCACACAACGAGAGATTCAGTGCATCTCACAGACCTGCAGACAGACAGACAGATAGACAGACATGTTGATTTTCGGTTCTAGACAACCGCTGGTCTGATTGACACAACACATCCCGGGTCATCGCCGACACACATCAAGTTTGAAGCCGATCTTTTGAATGGTGCCCGGGTAATTCCCGGGACAGATACACACACAGACACAGGTTTCTTGAATTAATGGATAGATGACTCTCAAATGCCCGACTGTACCATAACGACCTGGGGAGCCAGTAGGCTCAATCCCTAATCATGGCAGTTATAGGGCCACATCAGTCTACAAGAGAATGGAACCCCAAATCCTGACAACAGTAGTGGGATGGTAGTGGGACAAAGCTATATGGGAGCAGCTATTTTGGAAACTGAAGGTTCACGGTTCATTCCCAGGCTCCTCCTGGCTGTGCCAAAATGTCCTTGAGCTAGACACTAAACTGCTCTCAATGAGCAGGTCGGTGCCTTACAGGGTTTCCTCTGCCTTCAGTATGTGAATGGTAAATGTTATACAAATGATGTGCTGTATAGAAATACACCATTAGTGCCATACTCTGGCCACTGACAATAGTCGTCCTCTTGGTGGGGTTTTCCTACCCCCAAGTAAGAACAAAATGGCAGTGGAAAAGGCAGTAAATGTTTTATATTTAAATTATTGTTCATGGTATAGGCATCCTGGTCAGAGCAACAAGACATATACATACTTTTAGGATTTCGTTTTTTTTCGTTTCCTTTTACAGCGACTCACAAGTCATAAGGTCTCATAAGGTGGTGCCATTTCCTGGTCAAGCTTGTATTTTGTACTGATAAACGAGGTTTCAGCGTTTAAGAGACACTTAATCCCTTCACAGGGAAGCTGAGGTCTGACTGCAATGCTTCAGCCAACTGTAATTCTAACTCAGGTGACCTGATTCTGAGCAGTGGTGGAAAAGGTTCTCTCCTTTTTTACTTAAGTAACAATATCAATAGATACTGCCATGCAGAAACACTGTTACAAGTAAAAGTCCGGTAATCAAAATGCCATTGCAAATGCAAAGTTTGCAAATGTATAAAATGTACAAAAATCTTTTGAAAATAGCAGATCTACAAGCTCACACTGCATTGCATCGCGACGCATTGTGAGCTTGTAGATCGTCTATTTTCAAATGGCCGAAATGTATGTAGGGCTGAAATGATTAATGTATGTTTTGTAACAATAATCTAAATCTAATAATTAATTGTAGTGGAGTAAAAAGAACAATATTTGCCTCTGAGAGTAGAAGTAAAAGTATTGAAATTTGGACATACTCCAGTAAAGTAAAAGTACCTCACAATTGCAGTAGTACAGTACTTGAGTAAATTACTTTCCACCACTGCCTGACTCTGAGTCACATTATGGTTTTGGAACAGCATTGAGCCATCACCCAGGGCCACAGTGACTGCAGTGAATGAAATACCTTATGATTTATTGAATCGTGCCCATTCTTTAGTGTGGCAAGACTCTGTCCGCAATAAACTGGGAGCCTGTACCCGCGACATGAAAAAGTCACTTTTCATTTCATCCTCTCTGGACCCCACATCTGAAAAGAGTTAGCGCGAATGGGCGCAAGCTACAGCTACAGCGGTAAACCAGTCCAGCATGGGATACTCAAGAGAGACAGAATGAGAAAGAGAGAGGAAAATGAAATGAGAAAGAGAGAGAGACAGAGAGAGAGAGAAAGAGAGAGAGAGAGAGAGAGAGAGAGAGAGAGAGAGAGAGAGAGAGAGAGAGAGAGAGAGAGATATTACATGTGCACTCTTAAGGGTTAAATTAACACTGAGGATTTTACTATGCAGCAGAAACCTTGTATCTCCATATTCAATCTTTTTTGGTAAAGATTTTATATCAAAGGTCGGGTCTATAATGCGTTATAGCCATATGTATAACGCATTATAATGCACTTATAAAGGCATTATAATGCACTTATAAAGGCATTATAACCCTTGTTACAAATGTTTATAATTATTCATAACAACTTGGGTTTATGAAGCATTATAACTTATAATAATATAATTTATAAGTGCTGGTCATAATGCATTAAAAACTCAGTGGAACAGCACCAAAACAAACTGGTCAGGCTACTGCTTGGCCTCACGCCTACATCTCATTTAACCCCTGCTCATTTGCTAGGGTCGGATGGCTCAGGGTAGAGGATAGAGTACAGCAACTTGCAATGGGCCTGGTCTACAAGACACACTACACTACAAAGACACCCATGTACCTGTCAAACTACTTCTAAAACGTCAAAGACGAGTACAAACACAACACCAGAGGGAGCTCCACAAATTTGGCTCAAACAAGGGGTTAAATTCGTTCTACTGCTATGCCACCAAAATGTGGAATGCCCTACCAACAGTCATAAAAAAGTGTGAGTCCTTACTCTCCTTCAAAACCGCTCTAAAAGAGCACTTACAGGTGGCTGCAATTCAGAACTGGCCCCCATAAAAAGTCCAAGCCTATCACCAGAAAGTCACCTTTAAGTAAAGTGTTACAGGTTTTCTTGTTTTTCATATATTAATGCCCTATTTTGGGGCGCCGATGGCCTATGGTTATGGCGCACTGCATTGCTGCGTGTCACTCCCCATCTCTCTCTCCCTGTTTCCTGTCACTCTATCACCGTACTGTATCTGAATAAAGGCAGAAAAGCCCCAAAAATATCATAGTAATATAAAATAATCAAAATGAATGCCCTATTTTCATCATACAGTATGACATTGTTGCGCAAAAGAAGCAACAATAGCTGATTGACAAGCTCACAACGCCATGCGATGTGAGCTTGTACATTTTCTATTCTTTTTGCTATGTTTCAAAAGATTTGAATATTTTTTTAATTATTTGAACATGTTCGCCTATATAACGACATGCCTAAAATTGGGACACCAGTTTGAAAGCATGCATGGTTAAGCCTGTCTGTCAGTTTTATAAATATTTAACGAATGTAAAGTATCATAATACTGCTTGTGAGCTTGTGACTAAATAGTAACTACATTGGACCAATTGGAACGCTGGTTCCTTTTCCCCATTTCCTTGAAAAGTAACGGTTTTCAACATACAAGGTTTCGAGACGACAGCAACGATATATAGCAATGAGAGGTTGAGGGAACGTTTGGGGGTGGAGAGGGGGGGGGTGCTGGGGTGCCGGGGTGGGTGGGGGGGGGGAGGTGTTCACAGAGAGGATCATACATTTCTTCTTTTTTCTTTCTCTGCCTCAGTATTTCTTGTCCTTGATCTGCCTGCTTTTCTTTAAGCTGGATCCAGAACCCCCACCCCCCTGCCGAGTTTTTAGCCCAGAGGAGGGGAGCGCTGGTTGGGGCGGTGGGGGGGGGGGGGTGCTTGGCCAGCTGCAGGCTTGACTGGAGCCCCTACACACACACACACACACACACACACACACACACACACACACACACACACACACACACACACACACACACACACACACACACACACACACACACACGCACACAGAGGTTGTGGTGCTGGTGGTGGTGGTGAGGGTGGAAATGGCAGTGGTAGTGTTGGGGGAAGTGGTATACTAGTGTTGGTAGTGGGGGTGCAGGGGCTGGAAGCTAAGAGGGAGGGGGGGAGAGAGAGAGAGAGAGAGAGAGAGAGAGAGAGAGAGAGAGAGAGAGAGAGAGAGAGAGAGAGAGAGAGAGAGAGAGAGAGAGAGGGACTGAGAGAGTCAGAGAGAGAGGCAAAAAAGAGCGAGCTGATGACAGCATGAGTGCAGGAGGGGATATAGCACTCAGAGACACAACACGGGACCCTGAGAGATTGAGTTTCAAAGTGGGTACGAGAAAGCGAGGACTTCCAGGGTGATGGACTTCCGCTGGTGAGGCCATGCCTTAAAATGGTCAACAGAGTGGAAACGCTGGCATAATATGACATAACTCAGTGGTTCTCAAACTTTGACACATATTAGCCCACGGACCCCCATTTGAAAAGATATGCCAGGGACTCAACCATTTTAATTTCTTGTGGGTCCCACTCTACATTATAGTATCATCATCAGTGTTAATTTAACTCTGAGAGTGTACAAATGGAACCAAATGGACCTGTTAGGGTCCATTTGGTTCCATTTGTACACTCTCAGAGTTACAGACACATAAGGGTCAATTTGGTTCCACTGACATAACTGACCCAGCCAAAATCACAAGGCTAGCATTCACTCTATGGCAGAGATTCTCAACCCTTTTTTTTTAATTTCAAGGAACTCCTGTTTGATAATTATGCATTAGGCCACAGACGCCCATTTGTTATGATTTTTCTTATCTCTGGGACCCTAATATACACTGTAAAAAAGTGTTAATTTAACTCAGAGTGTACAAATGGAACCAAATGGACCGGTAAGATTCCATTTAATTTCATTTGTACACTGTCAGAGGTACAGACCCACATGTTCCTAACTATCAAACGTTTAGCTGGGGACCACCTTGAACCCCCTCAAGGACCCCTGGGGGTCCCCGGATTCCACGTTGAGAAGTAGTGCACTATGGAAATCTGGGTTGAGTCCTAAAGCATGAACAGTCCTAGCCAAATGCAATAAAATAAACGTGTGTTGTTTATTGGGGTCATAACATTTTGATTTCAATCAATTTGGTTAGCCCTAGTCAAAACTCCTGCATAATTTCAAAGACAGATCATTAAACCATAAAGAAATTCTTACTGTATAGTAAGTCATGCCAACTGCAGTAGCAGTAGCATTGCAGTAGCATTGATTTAACAGAAAATGCGGTGAGCAAAATATGGTTGTTTAGTTGCCAAAATGGCCACAGTACATTTATGGGTTATCATGGGGCAACAGAGATATATCAGCAACCTTCAGGTTGTTTTAAGACACTATTCCCCCTCTCATCAACAGAGGGCGCTAGCACTCAATTTGTGGATTCACTTAATTTAAGTCAGAAAGCATGCTTTCTTTTTCTTTTTTTATAAATGCATTAATATTTTATCTGGAGAGTTGTATTAGTAAGAAGGGGGAATGGTCTTAATGTCAGGGGAATGGTTAGTATTGATTTCATCTGAGGATTCAGAAATGGTACAAAAAGAAACACAGCTCCCACAGTGTGTAGGGCTAACTGAATTTGCTGAGGTGAAATGATTTTTGGTGAAGCAGTTATTGCTGAAGTGGAAAAATGAAGACACAAACACCTGTGACATTTACAGCAGCAACTCTACTCTACGCTGTTCATTTGATATCAATACGACGCTACTTTAATAATATAAATAAAAAATGGCTGACTTGCCAATACAAAATACACATGCATAAATGCCTAGTGTAAGTAGGCCTACTGTATTTATGTATGCAACAATACGTGCAGTGTAGTGTACTGTATACTTGTACATTTCATTCTGAGATGGTTTCTTATATGGATTATTTATGAGACACTGTAGATTGTCATTACGTACTTACATACTGTAGTATAGGCTATTATTGTATACTTCTATACTTGGATTTGTGTAGACCCAATGCCCAACACGCTCTAGTAAGAACATTATAACAATGTTATAACGCATTTAGCACAGAACTCATTGCAAACCACACACACACACACACACACACACACACACACACACACACACACACACACACACACACACACACACACACACACACACACACACACACACACACACACACGCGCGCGCATGCACGCACACTCACACACTCATGCACGCACACAGTCATTACCACAAGGTGCTATTCTGACATGTACAACCAAACAGACCCAAATCCCGGAGTTGACGTTTTATGATCTGTTTGATAACCTGTGTGAAATAGCGCTCCCTGTTCCCTTAATAAATCCCCGGTAATCCCCGAGAGGTAGTGACAGCTGATTTAGAGACACTCGGGGGCTCTGCTGGTGAAGATAAACTGTGGTCCTTCTCTGTCTGTAAGGTCCAAAGAGGGTGGGGGGGGACAGTGCAACATTAGCCCTGGCCTGGGGGAGCCCACAGTAAATCACTCTTTAAAGAGACACAGAGCCTCTCCTGTGCAGTGGCGGACAGTAACGAAGTACGCTTACTGGAGTAGAGACTCCTATATGCAATGGTGGAGAGTAACGAAGTACGTTTCCTGGAGTATGTAGGCTACTTAAAGGAGTGGTTCACCCAAAAAATTACTTATTTTCTATCAATTAGCCTACACACCCCATGAAGCCTGCTGGCTGGGTGAATACATGGAGATTTTTTTTGTTTTAGTCTCTTAGAGTCTCCTATTGACCGATGATCTGGTCATCAAATTAGGTCATCAAAATAGAAAATAAGTAATTTTTTGGGTGAACTACTCCTTTAGTAAGTTTTTGGAGTATCTGTACTTTACTTGGGTATTTGAAATTTTGGATTCTTATCACTTTCACACTACATTTCAAAGACAGTTATTGTACTTTTGACTCCACTACATTTCTAGGAAGGGAAAAAGCACATTATGAATGAACCACTTAAGACCGATTTCAAATATAGTGAAAATTGCAGATCCACAAGCTCACAACGTGTCACGACGGGCTTGTGGACCTGCTATTTTCACTATTATTGATATTTTTTTCTTTGAATTTGTTTGGAAAATGTCTATATCTTAATATGGCAATGCTTTGATATTAAAAAATACATATAATTAAAAATGTCTACTTTTGAACACTTCAATATTTTCAAAAGTAGTTCATTTGACCAGGAGTATATGTACTTTGACTCAGTACTGAGGTTGAGTACATTGTCCACCACTGTTCTGGTCAGTGGCGCAGGATCTGCATTTATGACACATTGGCTTCCAAACCTACAGCGAACCAGGAGTCCATTGAACTTACCTGTCTGTCTACGTTGGGGTAAATGTAGGGGAGGGTCGAGGTGGTGGTGGTGGGGGGGAGGGGGGGGGGGGTGGCCTGGGGGGGAGAAGGTTTGGGGGTCACATCACGCGGCACGTCTGAAAAGTTTCCTGTGTGAAGAAAAAGGAGATAATTCATACATCTAATGGGAGCCATAAATCCCCATATTAACGACGGCGCAGCGCGTTACGGGGGCACGGCCCGGAGAAATCAGAGACAGATGAGGGGCAAGGCAGTTGAGAGGCAAGAAAAGACACCCTCAATTAAAAAAAAGGTAAGGGGAAGAGAAGGGGTTGGAGGGTGTGTGTGTGTGTGTGTGTGTGTGTGTGTGTGTGTGTGTGTGTGTGTGTGTGTGGGGGGGGGGGGGGGGGGGGGTTGCATTTGAGGAGGCAGGTGGAGAGAGAGGGGAGGGGTGGAGGAGGAGGAGGGCACTGACAGAAGACAACAGAATTGAGGGTGGGGATGGAGGAGGGTATTGAGATGGATCTGCTCGCATATCGAGACATGATCCAGTATGATCTCCTGAATGAAAAGGTGGGGGGGGGGGGCGTGCACGGGGGGGGCGTGCACAGGGGGGGCGTGCACGTTGCACACAAAGGGTGAGAGAGAGAGAAAGGGAGCGAGTGAGAGAGAGAGAGAGAGGGGAAAAGACGGGGAGTCAGGGGTTTGAGAGCAAAGGGCCCCAGCGCTCAGGGGTGAGAAGGGGGAGCATAAGAGAGAGAGAGAGAGAGAGAGAGAGAGAGAGAGAGAGAGAGAGAGAGAGAGATGAGAGAGAGAGAGAGAGAGAGAGAGAGAGAGAGAGAGAGAGAGAGAGAGAGAGAGAGAGAGAGACACACACAGAGGGGGGGTGGCTGGGGCTGGTGGCAGGGCCGTGGCTGCATGGTGTGGCGCTAACAGGCCCCTGGGGAGCCGGCGCTGTAGGACCATATGGGGAGCAGTGAAAGGGAGAGCGGTGGCAGGAGCCCCGGGCTGACAAGCCACCGCTGTCCTCCTCCTCTCTTCTCCTTTCCTCCTCTCCTCCTCTCCTCTCTTCTCCTCTCCCCTCGCTCGCCGCTTCAGCTGTTCCCCTGGAGCCCAGGGACCTGGGGATTAGAGCCACACAACAAAGACAACACATAAGACAATACGTACGCTGTGTGCGCGCATGGACACACACACACGTGCACGCACACACACACACACACACACACACACACACACACACACACACACACACACACACACACACAACACACACACACACACACACACACACACACACACCACACACACACACACACACACACACACACACACACACACACACACACACACACACACACACACGTTAACTTGGACATAGTGCCAATGGAACAGCAAAACAATAATGCAGACCATTTGCATGTGATCAATAACATATAAATATATGTAATTTTATCTATTTCATAGTTCAGTTTGACATTGAAGATGCTTCACCATCACGTATTCAGGTTACCTATCAACTTGATTGTTAAAAAACAGATAACTGGAATAGGTGACTGCGAAAAAGGCTATAATATTAATAATAATGCAGTTGTTGTTGTTGTTGTTGTTATTATTACTATACACAGAGGCCTTGTATTTCAATCTGCAATGGGGAGAGCTTTAAACGGAAGTGAAGTACACAGCTAAATCCTGACGATCATGAGGATTTTACTGAAATCCTCAGCATTATTTTTAACACTTTCAGCGTAAAATGAACACTGAGGACTTTTACAGTGTATACATCATGGGGACAACATTTGTACAGCACTTTTCTTTAAAAAAAAGTTATGTACCATAGTAGTCCATCAGATGGAGAGGAGGGAGGGGACCGTGAAACCTTCTCCATGGCAGCTAGAAGCAGGCTGTCTGATATCTCCATCCCTGCAGTACCCTGAGGGCACAAGGCAGCCTCCACCGCACCAGGCCTGTATGAAACAGAATATACCACCTGTCCTCCTCTAATAATACAAGAGAGGCCGTGTCCCTCCACTCCTCCGTCTTCACAGAGACAATGAACTGATGATGTCTCTTCTCCCATGAACCACCAGCCAGCCAGCCAGCCAGACAGCCAGCGACCAGAAGAGGGTTGGAGGGTTGGAGGGTTGGACCACTGGGCTGGCCTGCATCTGGCTGAGACGGGAGGATGAGAGGAGAGCTGTGTGTGTGTGTGTGTGTGTGTGTGTGTGTGTGTGTGTGGGGGGGGGGGGGGGGGGGTGAGAGGAGAGGAGCAGTCAGCAGTGTTGATTTTGACAGCACATTTTGATTTAGTTTTAGTCAGTCTTTTGAATAACATTCAATTTAGTTTTAGTCATATTTTAGTCATCTGAAATGTTTTAGTTTTTGTCTAGTGTTAATCGACAGTTGATTTAGTCCTCTGTAATGTATGTTGGCGGTGCCTTGATAGCGTCGTAATGGCCGATTTTACATTTGGTTGCGCTCTGAAAATAGCCGATCTACAAGCTCACAACACGTCGCAGCGTGACGCGTTGTGAGCTTGTAGATCTGCCGTTTCGACAGCAAATTTCGACGAACTCAACACTGGTTGAGAGGAGAGGAGAAGAAATATATATGAGGAGCTGTGGAGAGGAGAGGATGTGAGGAGAGGAGACGAGCGGGGAAAGGAGAGTGAGATCAGCGGGGAGAGCAGGGCAGGTGACAAGAGAGGAGGAGGAGGAGAGAGGACAGCAGCTTTATTGTCACATCACATGGTTTACAGGTGTAAAAAAAAAACAGTGGGTGAAATTCGTTTTTGTGCAAGCTCCATCGTTTTTGTTATTTGCAGAAGGGGGAAAGAGAAGGGGAGGGGGGCAGCAGGAAGAGAAAGGAGAGAATGAGAGGGAGAGCAGAGAAGAGGAGAGTTGGTGAGAGGAGAGGAGAGGAGAGGAGAGGAGAGGAGAGGAGAGGAGAGGAGAGGAGAGGAGAGGAGAGGAG
>NC_137608.1:17175616-17206422 GCF_963280865.1 Gymnoscopelus braueri | reverse complement strand
ACCCGGGTGGTGTCAGGACCCGAAAATGCACATGAAGTGGAGAGAAAGAGAGAGATATAGCAGCAGGGGGTGGTGATCGGTGGAGGTTTGGAGAGAGAGAGAGAACACACACAGATTATTCAGTATGTTAAGCAAACGTTAACATTCAAACACTAAAGCATGATTTGTACTTAGTTGCGCAGCAGTGTCGTGCACTGAAAATGGCTGAGGTTGTAGATTGTCTATTTTCGGTTAGCGACACGAGGCACGACTACATGAATGAGGCACAATAGCCGTGTAAAGACACAACAAGATCAGGACAAAGGCAAAGCCCCCTCAGCCCATGCAGCGAACAACAGGGACCGTGTCACACGAGTGCCAAGTTAACACTTCACTTGTCAACAACACCAATCCAGCGTCAACAGACCTGATGCGTTCAACAATGACCACAAGTCATTCAACACAGAATACACACAGATTACAGCGCTTGCTTTAGCCACTTAGAACCTATGCATCCCTATTTTGGGCACGCCATTACAGACAAAAAGTGCAAAAGATAGCAGATCTACACGCTCGCAACGCCAGTGAGTTTTGGCTATTTCCGCCGCGCGCGACACCGCCGTACAACACAACGTACAACAGGGCTTAAGTGGTTAATCCAGTCTCCCAGCTAGAGACGGCAGATAAAACACCAGGGCTTCTTGATGCTTCTGCAGGGACGTCTTACATGAGGAAGTGCTGTTTTATGGCTACATTCCTGCTCTACATTAACCCGTTAAGGCCCGAGGTTTCCCATTCTACAACATGTCTTCTAAAATCCTAACAGTTTTCTGAAAAGTCATGTTGCTATATCAGTAGTTCTCAAACGTTTTCACGTCAAAGGGCCCCAAAATGATATGTATTTGGCCACCGACCCCCATTTGAAATATTTTGTTCCGGGGACCCCAGAAGCAAAGATTTGAGTTACAAATGTTCTCTTTAAAAATATGTATATTCAAAGATTGCACACATTTTCAAGATTTTAAAAAAAATTGCAGATCTGCAAGCTCATAGCACGACACTCGGTGCCACGCTATGAGCTTGTATATCTGCTATGTTTGAATAGCCAAAATATAAAATAACGGTTTAAGTGGTTACACAGATGTGTTCCCGGTTTTAACGGGTTAACAGAGGCGTCGGAACCACTATCCCCTTTGAGAAAGGCTCGGACCTCTCTATTAAAGCGGCTGACCTGTGGTCGGCAGGTTCAAACAGACGGTATGCACATTAACGTCATGGCTACCCGCGTTAGTGTCTGAAGAGGGAGGAAAAGAGAATAAATAAGGAGCGGTGGAGTGATCTCCCTTTCAGCAGCCGTCCCCAACAGGAGGCCCCGGACATATTTTATTCACTAATGTCAGGTATGGTTCAGGCAGACTCGGGGATCCCCGCCACCCCACCCTAGCTGTTCTCATTGAGGTTATAGCTGGATGAAAATAGAGCTATCCCCCTGATAGATCCTGTACAAAACAGGAGAGAAGGAAGAGAGGAGAGGTTAAGGGATGAGAGAAAAGGAGATATTAGTGAAGAGAGGGGAGGAGGGCAGAGGAGAGGAGAAGAGAAGAGAGGAGAGGAGGGGTTAAGGGATGAGAGGAAAAGGAAATGTTAGTCGAGAAAGGGGGGTTAGAAGGGGAGATGAGGGAGAAGTATACAGAAGGAGAGGAGAGGGTAAATGCTTGGAAAAGCAAGGGAAATCTTAGTTAAAAAGGTGCTGTAAGTGATATTCTTTGTAAAAAAAAATATTAAAAAGCTCTATATTGTGTTCTAGGGTTTCTACTGGTTCTACTGATTGAAGACCCGCCCTCGGTTTCAGCCAATAGCATTAATTTCCGTTTGCATTTCGGACCGGATATCAACCGAATATAGAAAGATGGCGGATTTTGAAATCGCTGCAAAATAGGCTTCATTTACGATCTGTAGAAACCAATGGCGTGACGCTGTCCATGTTTTTTTTTACGGTCTTTGGCTCCAACAGAAAATACATTTTCAGGTTGGGATACCAATCTCCTCGAATCAGGGGAGAGGACTCGTACATGATACAGAAACAAGTGAAATTTGAAGTGATGAGACAAAAACCAAAAAAAACGAAATGGACTTTTTTGTGTTATCTTTTAGCTTTTATGTCTTAATTGTACCACATGCTGTTTACATTTCTGACTAAAAAGTATTCAATCAATCAATCACTCTCTCCTGATTGGATGAAATTGGTGTCCCACCAGAAAATGTATTCTCTGCTTAACAAAGAGCTGGAGAGATGGGGAGACCCATGGGGAGACCCATGTATGAACACACACACTATAGCAATGATTACTGTCAGAATATAGAGCATTAATTCTTGAACTAAAACCGTTTTAATTTATCCAAGAAACATCACAACCCCCCACCCTGACAAGGACCACGCTGGGCAAGACCTGGGCTGTTGGTTGTCTAGGAAGTGACAACCGGAAATGGTTGAATTTGGCAGAAGTACCGCCCAAGGAAATGACGTAGATGCTTTACAAATCTATTAACATTCTCCGTGAATGAAACGAGTGTTGTGATTGGTCAAAAAATATTGTTTCTGGGGGAAACGCGAACGACGGAAATCCAGTCCACTCAGGACTTCCTAGACACTCACTGCTTTAGGTCGTGACCAGGCTCTTCTCTTCGCAGATGAGGCTGGACCGAGGCTAGACAAGGACTTGGAATTGTAGGAGTTGAGGCATTACATTTTGTTAAGCCAGCTCTCCACCGCACCGATTTTGGGCCGACTTGGCATCGGGAAGCGTTCGATATCGTCGTCCAGTCGGTTAGGGGTCCGTCGGGTGGTCCGTCGGGACCTTTTCGGCCGACCCAGAGCCGACCGGACATGTTCAGTTCTTTGGCCGACTGGGAGTAGCCATGTAGCAGAGAAGTGTGACAACAACACGGAGTTAGGTCTCTCGGTGTTGCCAGATTCTGTGAGAGAAACAAGCACCATGTCTATGAAAACCTACATTCAGTGTTTCTCGTTGTCGCTCCCGGAGAGAGAGATTGATTGATTTGACCTACTTTTGCACTGTGGTGATGTAATTTATTGGGAGCAGTAAGATTCCAATAGTATAAATATTTTAATTGGCTTTAATATACTCTATATATATATCTCTATATATTTTTTTTCAAATGAGATTTGACCATATAGATCGAAATGTGCTCAGTTTTGGCAATTTTCTGGGTGTTAATTTCAATTTATTTTTTATTTATGTATTTATTTTGATTATTCGAATAACCGTTTTCAAAAATGTTGTGTACACGTCAGCAGTGGTGGAAAAAGTACTCAAATGTTTTACTTAAGTAAAAGTATCAATGCAATAGATGTACTCTGAGTCTGTTACAAGTAAAAGTCCGGAATTCAACATTTACTTGAGTAAAAGTAGGTATCAAAAAGTATTGGTATCAAAATGTACTTAAACTAAAATGTTTGAAAATAGCAGATCTACAAGCTCAGAACGCGTCGCATCGCAACACGTTGTGAGCTTGTAGATCTGCTATTTTCAAATAGCATATAGGTATAAGATAGGGCTAAAGTGGTTAATGTACTGTATGTTTTATTATGATTTATATCTGCAAAGTAACTAGTAACTAAAGATTTCAAATAATTGTTGTGGAGTAAAAGTATAGACAATTGGAAATACTCCAGTAAAGTAAAAGTACCTCAAAATTGTACTTAAGTACAGTACTTGAGTAAATGTACTAGTTACTTTACACCACTGCACGTCAGTGAAGAAAAAACGCTGGGAACATCCCTATTTACAAGTGACTTTGCAGGGAAACAAGCCCAAAGTCACTTATAATAAGCAGACCTGGCAACGCTGGCAGGCTAGGCTGAAAGTTATAAGCATTAGCACATCAATGGGCACGTCGGCTGACAGACTAAATGCCTACTTTTGCCAACTGAATACCAGTCTGTTGCAGTCTGAAATAGTCTGAAATAGTCTGTTTGGTGGAGAGTCACCTTAGACTCGGTTCCACAGATAAATATTGTGAAAATAGCTGATCTACAAGCTCACAACGCCTTGCAATGTGAGGCGCTGTGAGCTTGCAGATGGGCTGCTTTCTTATATTATTTGACAATTTGGCCAATGTTTCACCAGGTTTCATAGTATAGTTTGTTGATTACTTCTGATGCAGGAATGGTCTTTTTTATTTTCTTTCTTTCTTTTGGTATTAAAAAGGTATTAAAAGTCCTTAAATTGTCACTCCACTGCCATCTGGGGACCCCCAAAAAATCATGTGGGGACCCCCCTGGGGGTCACGACCCACAGATTGAGAATCACTGACATAGAGAAGGGTAGATGAGTGGAGAGTACAGGAGGAGGAGAGGAGAGTAGGGGAGGGGAGAGGAAGGAAGGGGAGGGGAGAGGAGGAGACTATCGGTAAAGGAGAGGAGAGGAGCGGGTCTCAGACGCACTAGGTCACTGAGGCCCAGGGGTGATGTCAGCCTATTAAACTGATTTCACAGGTTCCCTTAACGAAGCCTCTGGCATGTTAAAGGGCAGGAAGCATCCTATTTCAGTCCTCTCTGCCCCCTTCTCTTTTAAGCCGAGTGCGTGTGAGACTTATCGACAGCTCCTGACAAACAGGCGTGAAGAAGGGCAGCTGCCGGGGCGGCCCTCTCAGGACCACAGAGCGGCGTTAGCCCAAAACACAGGTGGTATTCAACACCAGACCTGCGCTCTTTTAAAACCTCCAGCCAACTTCCTTCTCATCCCTGCCCTGCCCTGAATTCAGGTGGGGTCAATGGAGATCTGCCTCAGAATGCTGAGGACCACGAGTGCAGAGGTCTCTCTGTCTCTCTCCCACTAAAACACACCCACATATACGTGTGCACACACACACACACACACACACACACACACACACACACACACACACACACACGTGCATGCATACACACACGCGCGCGCATGCATGCAGTAACACACAAGCATACACAGACATGTGGTCACGCACGCACGCACTATAGGAATCCTAGTTTGTACTTTTTATGCAATTGTACATCCTTTCCCTAGCCTGACACTCAGCCTGAATTTTCATTTCGTTTCACTCCATTATTCAGTCTGAAAGCCCTCTCAGTGCAGCCGTTTTCTGAGATGGGGGCGTGGTCAAAGTTGGACTCTTTGGCCATTGGTTCATACTGGATTATCCCAAATCCCGATTGGGCCGGGCCGCCGGTTCGATTTTCAACCGAGAAAACCCCCGCCTTCTACAGCGTCACCAGACCCTGAATGCGAGGCTATAGCGATTCAGGGGCTGGAGCCAGGCTATCTTTTCCCAGCATCTCAGAAGCATGTTACATTCCAAATCAATTTGTATTTCTCTGCATAGAGAAAACAAAAGCCGTTCTTTTGACATACAGTATTAGTATACTGCTGAGATTGGCTAGCAGACTGGGACAGACAGGTGAGCCTCTCCCAACCCTGCCTTATCCCAAAAGTAAAGACAAACGATGTTTTGGCTGAAACCTGTACACCAAAGAACAAGAAACCAACCTCACACATTTCAGCTGGAACCTGATCCTGAGTGTAGAGTGAAAGTGAGTGCAGCACACCATCGTGTGTGGGCTGCATGCTGCCCTTAGCTGGAAATTTGTTGGAAATAAAGTCTTCAGCCATTTACTATGGGTCTCTTCAGCATTCAGAAGACCGTGTAAAGATTTATTTGCTGCCTGACAGCCAAGAACACATTCGATATGGAAACGCCTACTTATTTTGATCATAAAATCTATATCGGTAGCAACTAACAGAGCTGCATGCGATGAGTACAGTACAGTATGTGCTTGAAAACTACGGTTTGTCCAAGGGATTTGATGCAAACATTAGTTTGGTTGGAGCAGTTGGAGCAGGCAAATGTTGCCAATTATGATGTTGACCAGATTTGACCAAGGTTGACCACGGTCCTCGATTTTCTTGGATACGTTGGAACTAGTTCTGGTGGTGTTCGAGACTGCCGTTTCCTCCTAACACTCTGATGGGAAACAAGGAGTGAAAATCGACAAAAAGGGGACATTGCAATATGGAGCTATCGAGGCAAGTAGTCAATGAATCCATAGTATTGTCTTTGCACTTCCTGTTGACATTCGATTGACAACTCAGCAGACCAATGAGAGTATGCCAGGTCCCTTCCGACACAGGAGGTTAGACATCACAAAAGCAGCAAAACCAAAATAGCCTGTAAAGTCTTAAGTACAGAAACAACATAACAACAACAAAATATGACAGTTTCAAGGATTCATATTTCCCTGTCTCTCAGATTAATTGCTACTTAGTGTCAGATTAAGTGTTACATATGGAAGGGCAAAGGAACATACATTTTCCTGTCTGTCTCTCACTTTCTCTCAATCTCTCCCTCTCTCTCTCTCCCTCTCTCCCTCTCTCTCTCTCTCTGACAAACACATAGACAATCTGCTGAACCCTCCTCTCTGTGTTATCTACAGCTGGCACAGCGTTCCGTTGCTATCAGTCCCTGAAGCATATGCTACCAGGTGTTCTCTCCCACCAAACGCAGCCTTTCATCAAGGTAACCTGACTGCAGACAAATTAATTATGAAAATATCCAGTCAACGGTGTCTTGCCCAGAAATCGAAGCCGGTGTATCAAAGGAAGGCCAGATTTGATGGCATCTGTACCACTCTTCAGTTCTCTCCCAATGAAATCTTGCTTCTAGTACCCTCCCCACCCCCCAGCATGAACGTATGGTACAGCTCTTGCACATGTGTGCACGTGTGTATGACTGCTCAGATGCACACACACACATGCATACAGATACCTCGCCGGGGAAAATAGGCTCTGTGAACTCTCTCTCTCGTTCCAGGAACCTCTTTTTTTTCTCGTTGCTAAACGGAACTTAGAGTAGCACCATCATGCTGACACCAATGACCTTCAGTCATTTAGCAGGCAGTATGAGAGGAGCACGATATCAACACCTGAACAAAGAGCTGCGTAAAGCGACGAATCAAGCTGCTGTTTATTCATAGCGCAGTTGGCTCGGTCTGTCATCTAGAGGTCAGTCATTTGAATACCCCATCACCGCCCACCCCCCCCCCCCCTCCGCACCCCCCACCCTTCTCACGGGCTACCACCATCTCTTTACCTTCCCGTTAATACAGCCCCACGTCAGCCACTTCAAAAGGGCTCCGCTTCAAACATCGCCCGTTTCCGACATGACAAAAGTACTTCACAGCGACGGCTCTGACAAAATATGCAGCAGCTGCCTATGTAAAGGATAAAACGTGTAAGAATCAAGACTGCACTATGCCGATGTCAAAGACGAGACAGAGACAGGCAGGGGGATGGGAAAGAGGGAGAGAGAGAGAGAGAGAGAGAGACAGAGAGAGAGAGACTGCGAGTGCGAGAGAGAGGCGAGAAAGGGAAGGCAGAGGAAGCGACAGAGACAGAGTGGGAAGAGAGCGCGCCAAACACGCCTTTGTTTTAATTACAGGTGTAGGCAAGGCGGAGAAAAGCAGACATATCGCTCGTTAGGCTATCGCTTTGGATCAAACGCAATATTTACATATCGGATTACACCTCTCTCACAAATGGTGAGATCTAAGTCGCAAAGACGTGGTTAACGAGAGGAAGTCGTCTTCCAGCTCGCTTTCAGGGGAGTACGTGGTGGCAAAAACATCTCATCTATACCTATTAGCAAGAGCACTATCTAAAGATGTGACTCCAGAATCATATGCAGATGTGCTAGTTAGTGCGACATAAAGAAAACGGGCGAACAAACACCAATCAAACGTTACATCGTGTGGGTGTGCAGGAAAGGCAGGTTTTGAAGATCGGAAGACCAAAGGTATAGGGACAGAAACCTCAACGTTTCCCCAGCTGTTTAGCGAGCCCGGCCAATTAGAGGCCTCCGTTGGGTCAGAGTGCATTTTGGGAGGTGGATGGAGTTGGTAGAAGCCACAAATACACCGTCAGGGCCCGACTCCCCCACTGCTTTCATCCTCTGTCTTTCTATTCCAGCCTTTCTTCTCCTCATCTTTAGAGAGAGAGAGGGAGAGAGAAGTGCTGGCTTTGTGGCTCAAGGGATGCGAAAGGCCGGCTATCATTAAACACCCCCCACACCCCACTCTGATGCCAGTCTCTGTACCATGACCCCCCCACACACACCACCCATCCCCGATACACCATCCAACCCCGCTGCTCAGACGGCAGAACATGCACCCAGACTCTCCCCTACATGGAACAAAGACTTCTGAGAGTGACAAACTCCATTACCACAGGCCAGGGTCTCTCACTATCTCTCCCTCCCTCTCTCTCTCTCTTGCTCTCTCTCTCTCTCTCTCTCCTCAACTATTAAATGAGAGAGAGGAAAAAGCAGCCATTGGCAAACACCACACTGGCAGCTTACAGAACAGGCTAAAACACCTCTGGCCCCCCATTGGCTGTTTGAGGAAATAATCAATGTAAGAAACGAGTTGCTTCCATATCTATATTCTAGGGGGGAGGGGAGTGTGTGGAGGGGGGGGGGGGGGTTTGGCATCCATTGGAATACCAGTGTAGCAGCCCGATTCGCTCGGTCTGGGTATTCTTTCTGGTAACATATGTCGTGTTGTTGCGCATCAGTGATGAAAACTAATAAACGGTATCCCCCCCAAGCAGGAGTCAGACACAAAGCAAAGCCCTCGCACCCTCGCACTCATCTGCTGCCTCCACCCCGCATCAGATACATCAGCAATGCTAATGGAAAAGGCAAGCATCGCGTCGCTCGCACTGAAACGCACTGAAAACACAACCATTTAGGCTTAAAAGACACACATAAACAAAAAAGGAAGGAGGAGATGAAAAGGGAGGGAGAAAAATGAAAGTCAAAGCAAGATGGGGGAAAGAATGAAAGAATGAAGGAGTTGGGGTCGGCGTGGGGGGGGGGGGGGCAAAGAGGAAGTCAATTACATATTCTGAACCTGGCCGATGTAAGTCCTCAGGGAACCGCCTCCGCACCTCAGGATCTGTAAATAATTGACAGATAATATTAATTGGCTTTGGATTAGTGAGCAAGCTGAGTATCACACATTAATATTTGATCAGAGGATGATAGGGACCCTGGCAGGGGATCCGAAAGGGGCAGCTGAGGCTGTTTTGTTGATTAGGCCAGAAAGAAGGAGGAGACGAAGGCAGCAGTATAGCAGCAGCAATAGGAAGAGCAGATCCCCCCCCATATGTGCACGCAAACGCACATGCGCACACACTGATGAATTACGAATTACACATTCACAAAATGCACAGACACAAATGTACACATAGGCACACAACAACACACATACACATAAACAGACAAAACACACGCTCACACTCACAAACGCACGCACGCACACGCACGCACGCCCACGAACACACACACACACAGACACACACACACACACACACACACACACAAACACACGGTTTGATGCACCCATTACCCCTGAGCTGCTCTCCCACTGGCAGCAAATAGCCTGCTGGTTGTTTCGTCACAGAGAAGAAGGCACAAGAAAAACAGGGAAGGACTTTGATTGTTATTTTATTAGTGTGTGTGTGTGTGTGTGTGTGTGTGTGTGTGTGTGTGTGTGTGTGTGTGTGTGTGTGTGTGTGTGTGTGTGTGTGTGTGTGTGTGTGTGTGTGTGTGTGTGTGTGTGTGTGTGTGTGTGTGTGTGTGTGTGTGTGTGTGTGTGTGTGCGCCAGTGTGTTTCAGTGGCCAGTTTTAAGATAGTGTGATATCCGTAAATCTGTTTGAGGGGCTTCTGTGTCGTTTCTCCTCTGATGTAGCAGAGAGACTCCATGCAACTGGAGGGAGGGAATGAGGAGAGAAATAGTCACAGGGTCAAAATAATGTATGGGAAGACTCAATCAATCACTCCCACACACTATATGCATACAGTCCCCATTGCTATCGCATCGCAAACTTGCATCTTCAAAGTGTCTGCTTGAATTTAGAAGAATGTCCTTATTTTCATATGCCTCGCGCAAACCTCAGCATGGATTTGGAATGGGTTTCACTGGCATTGGAGTCCTACCTATAAAAAATAATACAATGAAACCTTTTGGCAAAAGAAATCATTAAAAAATGTCACCTTTTTTTATTTCATTCCATCAAAAGTGAAAAACAACAAAAACAAGATATACCGTATTATGCAGCAAAACAAGCTGACACACACACACACACACACACACACACACACACACACACACACACACACACACACACACACACACACACACACAATTAAACTCATGGAGGCTAATTAAAGCGTTACTTGCAGCACGCACCCGGAGTGTGACAACATAATGAAAGATTGAAGAGGGGAGGAGAGACACGGGACGACCCCCCCCCCCCTCCTCTGAAAACAATGCTCCCTCTCCCTTTCTCCACTCGCCTCTCCTCTCTCATCTACCATATGCTGCCATTTGTTTAGTCAAATCCCCTTTAAGCAGCACAGATCTATGGCTCAGAGGCAGTGCCTTAGCTTCGTCTCAACTCGGATCATTCTCTCTACAGACACATCCGCCAAGCGCATATCCCTCATGGTCCCGTGTCACTCGGCCCAGCTAGAAGAGTCCCCAGGGAGCGGCTTTTTATTGCTTTTACACATCATTTGTCTGGTGATTACAGCTAGTCTCCATGAACCTGGGGAATAATCACAATATTTCAATTTAAAGAGAGCAGAGGACAGAAAGAGAGGAAGCGGGCAGTCGCTAGCTATAGTCTGGCTGGAAATCGCTTGGGCACCATGCTGTGAAGAATGGCAGTGGTAGGACAATATACAGATCACCTCTTGGCACAAATGACTTGTTAACATTGGGATAAGCAGACCATGTAACACAAAGAAACAGAAACAGCTGACTGTTTTTGTAAAGCCAGTGAATATTGAGAGCCATAGGACTAGAGTGAATCAATGGCGTTGACCATTGGATATTAGATCAAATATGAACACCATCATATCAATAGACAGAAAAGATTGTCATTTAGCAGTACTACACAACAAATTCCCTCAAGAGTGTTTTGAGGGTACATTTTGCTTAGTTCAATTTACATTTCACTGTGCGGCTTACTGCTAAATTCCATTTAAATACACAGCCAAACCAAAGCCCATTCATAAATCTCGAGCCCAGACACTCACTCCGCCGGCGTCACTCAGGAGACCGAGGATGTGATGCTTGCTGTTGTGCTTGACAGATTAGTGAAAGCTGAGACAATGATGCACCAGCGTTCGTGAAGTTGAGACGATATTTCAGACTGCATAGTTACTTCACCGCCACTGATGTAACAGTGATGTAATGCCAGGCTGTTTATCTATTTTTGTCAGATCTCTACTGCAATCTGGAGGAAAGAGATGACTGGAGGGCACGAGAGTGATGTGTTAAATAACACTGTACCTTGTCTCCATCAGGAGACTCTGGAACAGGGCCTGTTTTTAAAGAAAAGGGGCAAGGAAATCTCAATGGAAGATGTAGTGGTGGCCTAATTCCACACTCACTGCTGTGGCCTGCTTTGTAAAAAGGGTAATTAACCGCTTAAACCCTATACATACTTAGTTGACCGTGGTCCCCCAGGGCTCTATTAGGTCCGCTCTGTGTAGGTAACCTCTACACCGAATCTCTTTGCCGACCTACAAGCTCACAACCCTTTGCTTGTAGATCTGCTATATTTCTGAATGTTTGCCCCAGAACAGGGATGCTAGGGTTCAAGTTGTTTTAACAAGCTAATCGCGTATACATTTAACAAGACATAGAAGTCTAATATCCTCTCTGTCCAATCTTGAACTACCAATACTAATAGTGAGTTACTATGCAGTTTGTGAGCATTAGTGAACGAAGAGTGTCGTGGCAAAGCCGCACTATACCAGTTGGCTGATTGTGTGCATGTCCTAGTGTCCTATCTCATTTGGCCAAATGAAAATTGTGATCTTTACCAACAACAAAACAATATTGGGTTAACGAAGAGATTCACTGAAAAAGAAATGACACACACATGCACGCACACACACATTTATTTTTAACATGCATAGATTTTCAACTACTGCCCAACTTTCACACTCCACTTGTTTTATGATCTCATGCATGTAGTGCATGAGTTGAGAATGGCCTTCTTTTGTACATTCATACGCACGCACACACACACGCACACGCGCGCGCGCGCGGGAGTGGCATCATGAAGCTGAGCCATCTCAGATGAAACAGTCTTATCTCAATACATTTATTCAAATTCGCCGAACTGACCACAGTCTTGATTACAGATTTGGAGCCTTTTTCGCATTTAGCTTTTCTGAATGTAAAGAAAACTAAACAATTTGGCAAGGTACATGTATGAACCAGTTTTTCTCTTATCTGTTGTATATATTTTGCTTTTATTTTTAGCTGCGAAAACACATTTAGTATAAGCCTCTAGTCTATGTTGGTTGTTTGGATTTAAAGTGCAAATTATCAAGTGCAAACCGAGAGCTGGTTGTATTATCCCTTCCCCGATCATTTCTTCTATGTGAGAGCAATGCACCAAGTCAAAGTCCTTGTATGTGAACATACCAAATAAACAGATTCTGATTCAGATTCTGTCAGAGACTATCAGTGTTGTCCTTGTAAAGGAAGTTTTTGCACAGCCATTTCATTCGGATGCAGGTGTGTTGGACAATGAAAACTGAAGCAAATATGAAAAAATATTTTCATGAACAAAACATCCCACTCACTGCTCTTGCTCAGCAGCCTCTGCTTTTATTTAAATTGACAATTGTCAATTTAAATTCAGTGTTGTCCTTGTACCATGACGTCGAGTAGCCTTTCAAGTCACTAGGCGTCAAAACTTGCTCTGTTGTCCACCAATGTGAGAGAGCAATGTACCAAGTCACTTGTGAACATAGCTGGCCACTAAACAGAAGCTGATTCAGATTTTTGATTCTGTCAGAGACTACGTCATTGTTGTCCTTGTACCATGGGGCCCACTAAACTTTCAATTCACTATGAAGTCAAAACTTAGGCTGTTGTCCGCCAATGAGCTATACATATGTGGGTTCAGCTGATGAATAGTAGAAAACAATGAGATGAAAGAAGACTTGAACAAAAGCAATCCGTTTCAGCGAGGATTGCCTCAGACTTGGGCACGGACACCCATAATCCCATTGCTCCATTTCATGGTATTTTAACCATAAGACAGTCACAGCTTAGGCCCCAGCATCTATCCCTCCACATCTTCCAGTTGATAGGGTGAGAACCAGCCCGAAGAGAAGCTGAGCTGATGGGAATATTCCTGAGGCTTAGTCACTTCAGAACAGTATAAAAAAAAGAGTTCATATCCATACTGCTGTATGAAGGTTTGTGGGGGGAAATGTTACCTTCCAGTCATTATTAGTGTCAATATCTCTAAAACTAATTTGCTGTCTAAACAAGTGCTGTTCGTCAACAAAGGATATCATAAAAGGATATTTTATGATAAGTATCAGATTTTTTGGAAGAAAACACTTAAGTTCACATTGATTGACCCTGGATCATCTCCAGGAGCCACGAATATTGCTGACCACGCTTCAATTCTTCAGTTTTAATCTTTGTCAATTATTCACTCTACATAACATACTGTAGCTTTTAACTCACTGCCAAGGCAGTAAAAAGCAATGATAAGATAAACTATTTTGTTAACTCTGCCAAGCAGGGGCAGATATTGTGATCGCTTATGTGAGTGTGCCTGTGCGTCTGTCTGCAGCTAATCGTGCGCACTACTAGGCTACTCAGCATGCAGTAGCCTATGTTGTGCACGTTGCCGGCAGGCCAAGGACCTCAATTACCAAATATTTTTCAAATTGGTCAACGACAACTATGTATTTTTTGGTGAATTAATAACCATAGAGCAATCACGGGATATGTGATTACAAGGCTATGGCCAAAACTACCCAGTTGGACGCAAGCTAGTCTCTCAAGCTAGACAACTATTCCACAGTCTCCGAATGCTGTGGAGTCTATAACTGCAACACCTGAAATCCGCGAACGGAAGCTGTCGTCTGTTCGTCATTTCACAGTAAATGGCGGAAGAACGGATAAGAAGACAGCAGCGATCAGTGTTGTTACAAATATGTTGGGCATGGTGCCAAGATCTTACTTCTTCTCACAAATGACTCGCAAAGGGAGTATGATCCAGCGCAAACCTGACATGTTACTTTTCACATGGCAACCTATGAGTATAACAATAAAGTTAAATTTGTCCCATTTAACTTTGGTTGCTAGTTACATCAGAATTGGTGACCTACCAAAGTCTGTGGTTGAAGGCGGAAGCGGCGGCTGCATGAGATGTTAACATTATCTCTCATCTCTAAGCAGTCTATAAACAGCTTACAGATTTGGAGCCTTTTTCGCATCTAGCTTTTCTGAATGCAAAGAAAACAAAACAATTTGGCAAGGTAGGTTACATGTATGAACCTTCCCATCGACATTTCTCATTTCATGTATGTCAGTTCATGTATCTCGTGATAGTTTGCTATTTTAGGGGCACTGGGTAAAATCTTGACTACTAAACCAGCAGCCACTGAGGTCTACTATAACTTAACCAATTAAACTTGTCTCGTACTGCCAAACATTCACAACAAAAGTTGAATTTAATCATTGAGAAATTATGAGAGTCCCCTCTAAAAGTTTAGTGTTTTATCATGTGGAAAATTCGCTATCATGCTTAATTTTTTTACCAATCTTCCTGCACACGCAGCACATTGGATGATTATTTTACCATAGTTTTTTGTCCATGTGAGGTATGTATGGTCTGTTAACATAAGTCAATAGTAAAAAATGAAATTTGTGTTACTGTAAGTTAACTGTTTTTATTTTATATTTGCGTCCTCAGTGTCATGCCATAGAGTGCAAAACTGCAAGTGCTGTCAAAATATATTATTTCACAAGCCTGTGCAGTAGACTATTTTATGGAGTGCAAAACACGTGTAGTAGTTTATACAACATTCATAGACTGACTGATCAGCTGGTTGACATGCTTTGGCTGCATGCTAACTACTTTATTATTGTATTTTATTTTGTCTTATTTTATTTTATTTTGTCCTCTTGGACGTTCTCATTTAAATTCTCTTGGTGATTTGTGTCCCCAGTCTGCCCCTGTACAAACGTAACTGACACAAGGAATTCACAAGTTTCTTTTATCATAAAAATCCATATCCCTATTGCCCTGTGCCTTTTCATACACGTGCACAAGCCCCAAACATTGTCATCACATGCCCCACACAGACAGAAAGATGGAGGAAGGTAGGGCAAGCCTCCTGACTAAGATTTGTGCTATATACAGAGCTCACCTTTTTTCCATTTTTAAAATAAGGGTTAAGCGACAAAAACTCTCCAGTGAGGTTAAAGCTCACAAGGTTAAGGAGAGGATTAGGGTTGTAACACGGAGCCTCTAGGAGAGTGTGAATTTCCCGTCATCATTACCATCATGCTTCAAAATCGGAATTGAACATCTGTGAATGACACAAAGTATCTTGCCTCTGGCGTAGACTGCGGGAGGGCATCTTCCGTCAGAGCCTGACCGACCAAGACGCTGTCAAATTTGAGTGCACAACTTCATACCTTCTCTGTCTTTGAGAGCGCAGCGCTACTCCAGTGGGCTGGACTGAGCCGTGAGCCAGAGGGAGGGATATTCCTGTGATCCAGCCGTAGCCTTTGATCCCTGGGATGACCTGGGCCACAGACGAGGCTCTGTAAATGAAGACAACAGAGGGATGCTGGTGCTCACCCATCCATCACAGTTCAGTCCTCTGTCTTGCAAATAATAATAAAAGTTATTTTTGTCAATGCCACGCCGTTGTACGAAATAGTGTACAGAACTACTCTCTGTGTACATGTGTGCGTGTACACAGGATGTATAGCGTACGCATGCACACATAGTACAGTACAGCTTCACACACATGCACGATCAGTGGCTATGCATATACGTACTTGCATGCACAGACACAAAAATTACATGCACAATCTATCCCTCTTTCCCTCTCACACATGCTCTCACACACACACACACACACACACACACACACACACACACACACACACACACACACACACACACACACACACACACACACACACACACACACACACACACACACACACACACACACACACACACACACACACACACACACACCCTCTTGACACCAACCACGAGGCAAAACCTGTCTCTGATTTTGGAATGAAGGGAGAAAAAAAAGATCATCCACGTAGTAAGAAATTAAAAGACATGCAGCATTATATCTACAGAGGAAATTATGTCTCGCTTTCCAAAAGATGAGAGGTGGGGAAGCGCGGTTGGGAGCGCATGCTAAATCTCATTAGACAGAGCAATACCCAGAGCAAATTAAACCATTAGCCTCCGACATGTTTAAAAGAACACTTTAAGATCACTTCCTATTAAGGCTTGCCAGTAAACAGGCCTTTGAAATGGAGCCCTCAACTCGGAGCAGAGCAGTGTTGCAGACATCTGCCATACCCCAGCCATGCCTTCAGTAAACTGCAGGAGAGTGCTCCGTCTCATATACACATCGCACTGCATAACATTCCACACGCTTGTATGAGCACTGGGAAACAAACCCTGGGGGATTCGTGGCCACGCAGAAGGCATGAAACCAAGTCTCAGCGGTTAGATATTAATGTCTCCTCCCCGTGTGATATAATGATACGTATATGCGTCATTTGGTGGACACTTTTATCCATAAGTGTCAGTTTCATGGCTGCATACATACAGTTTTATCATGGGTAGCACCGATGGTAAACAAACCCAAGCTGGTAGTGCTAGACAGAGCCATGCCCATACCCATTATGCCACACACGCAATACCCAGCCATACCCACTGAGTTGACCACTTTCAATCTGGTGGACATGTCTTAAGTGGTTAATAATAGCACTTAAGCAATTTTAACACAATTTGAGAAATCAAATATATTTATGAGCGAATAGGAAACAACACCATCATAATCATAATCCAATAATACGTTATGCCTTCCTGAGTAACTGTCCTTCGTGTCTCTTGAGAGCCGTCTGACCAATCGACTTCAACCATGGCACGTGTATAGTCGGTCAGAACCGCCGATCCGACAGGTATGCCTATAGTCGTATATGGAGATCCAGTCGTCCAGAACCGCCGATCTGACCAGTATGCCCATGTCTGGGGTATGTATTGTTTGTGTGGGTATATGGGTATATATTGATGACATCAGGGATCTCCATATATGAGTATAAAAGAGACGTAGCCAGACACAGAGATGTCCATATATGGGCATAAAAGGGACACAGGCAGACATGTTCCTAGCCTCGTTCCCAGCCTTACTCATCTACGAAGAGAAAAGCCTGGACACGACCTAAAGCAGAGAGTGTCTATAGGGTCGGGACTTCCGTCGTACGCATTTCACCCGGAAACCATCTTTTTCGACCAATCACAACACTCGTTTCAAATGTAAACAGATTTGTAAAGCGTCAACGTCCGTTCCTTGGCGTGCATTCCCAACAGGCATCGGCCTCGTTATTAGTTATATTAGGGCTACAACACTAAACCTAAAGCAAAATGAGGATAAGTGTGATCTGCATCGCATGTCAGCAAAATCCATTTACATAGTTGTCGTTAGGCTGTCACACATTCTGTTCCTCCAGGATGGAGGAAGTGTGGCAACATATACAAAAAAAACTGCACCTATGCAGCAACATCCTTGGTGTTAATTTAGCTCAAATTAACTCAAATAACTTAAAGTAACACTGGGATTTAATTGTCTACAGGTAAAACAAGGTGGGATTACAATAACAAGACATTGTGCTTCTTAATTCCGCTCAAGCAAATATACTTGATCTTCTTTTTGTCTTACTTCTATTTGAGAAACAGGTGTACAGCAGATACATGCCCCACAGTACAAAGTAATTCTCCCATTCCCTATTCCCTCCCTCCAGCCCTTATACCCACTGACAAACAAATAATAATAAATCTGGTGATACAGATAATGGTCACTTCTCAAATGAAATCATGAGCCAGCTCAGTGAGCTTGCGGTTAGAGTATCCGCCCTGGGATTGGGAGGTAGTTGTTCGATTCCCCGGCCGCGTTCATACCAAAGACTCTAAAAATGGGACCCAATGCCTCCCTGCTTGGCACTCAGCATCAAGGGTTGGATTGGGGTAAGTCAAGCCCCTAGAACCACGATAGAAGCAGCCGTCGCCAGGTGGTCAAATCTGGGATTGCAATTACTTCCGCATTTAAAACATGACTGCGCGTGCTTCTACCATTTGAAACGCTAGTGCGCCTGCTCAAGTCTTCTGCATTTGGGCACCAAAATTTGGTGCTCAAATTTAAAAAAAATGCGGAAGTAGAGTGTTCTTCCGGGTGCTTGCGCTGGTGAGCAACTTTCATTGAAATGAATAGCTGGGGGCAGGGCAGTCCGTCCTCTATATATATTATATGGGGTAAGTCCCTGAGACATACTAGCGTCATGTCCAGGGGGTGTACTTGTACTTCAAGCTGCCTCACGCTACAGCAACAGGATATAGGCTCCTGCCCTATGGGCCTCAGGGCTCGGCAATGCTTACTTACTTACTCTCAATTGGAATTAAGAGACTCACGACCTGCTTCTTGTCTCCTAAAGGGGTGGACCCCCTGTGACACTGATACAGGAAATCAATTGAGGTAGGGCTGTAATGTTTTTCATCCTACCATGTTTGGTACAAGCCAGCTCTCTCCGTCCCCTGCGGCACCTTCCTGCACCTCCCCATCCCTAGTATATCCCAGCCAAAGGGGGCAAGCAACAACATGATTGGTTAGTACACTGTTTCCCAAACAGTGAGTCGGGACCCATTTGTGGGTCGCGGGTAAATTTTTATGGGTCGCGAGCAAATATCCCCTTTATTGTTTATTTTCATTTCCTACATTTTTTTTTAAATTATTTCAAAATATATATTTTTTTTCAATGAATGAAGAACATATTCAGATATCTTTCAAAATAATGTAATAAATAAATACCAAAAATCTAAGAAATTCCATAAATTCGAAAATAAAAAAAGAAGTAGTGAAAATAGCCGATCTATAAGCTCTCAACGCGTTGTGAGCTCGTAGATCTGCTATTTTCACTAGTTTGGGTCCCGGGCAAACGTCTAAATTCTCTTCAAAGTAACCACTGGGTTAGTAGCCTTATGTCTCAATGAAAACTTCATGCAGCACATTTTATTTACAGGCCTTGTGTCTATCAAAAATAGATCACCATGTAGCTTGAATCAATTTCGACATTTCATCCCTATTGTGGGTATGTTGTGAGCTTGTATATTGGTTATTTTAGCTATTTTTCATTTGATAAGGTATAGGGCTTAAGAGGGCAATTCGATGACACAATGGTGTCTACGTCAAGTTTGCTCTCCAGCAGCCTGCAGTGGACAGGGACAGTTGTCATGCAGTACTTCCATGTGCAGGGAGGGGGTATTGAGAAGGTGTTAGGGAGAAATAGCACCACTGAGTGGAGCGAAAACCAAGAACTCATAGCAGTAGAGCGTGAGAGCCCAGTTGTGCCAGCCCCCTCTGGTCAGAATCACACAGATTCACATTCCAGTCTAACGGTGTTTTGCCCCAAAGTCCCCCCTGAGGAGATTACCAACCACTTGCTGAATGTTTAACTCCTTCGGCTCACTCTCTGCTCACTCCTCTCCTCGCTTCCACTGCTCTACCTTTTTTCAGAAGGGCCAACCGTTTCCTCACTTCTTCTGTCTGTCACATTATTTTCTGTCTTGACACTGGCATCTTTCACTCCTACTGCTCTGCGATTGCACAGTCCCAAACTCCATCTGCTGTACTTTTCTTAAGTTAACGTTGATAATGACATTGCTGTACGCTCTCTGTCTCTCTCTCTCACTCTCTCTATCTCGCTCTAACTCTTCCCCTTTGCAGCCTCTCTCTACTTTCGTCTCTTCTCCCATACTCAGTGCAGCACTCTTCCCTCTCTCTCCTCGGCACAGACAAGATAGACAGTGATAGACTGGGCGTCATTGTGCTCTGACCTCCCATAGCCTCTGCTGCTTTGGTCTGTCTGCCCGAGCCTGACATCCTCTTATCATTCTTGTAAGAGCTAATCTCTGTTCTAAATCTCTCTGCTTTACTACAGCATGGTTCAGCGTTCTTTATTCTGCCAGTCAACACTTGACTTCTGTCATATTGATTCTTTGTCTGGTGAAGGGGTCTAATATTTGCACCTGTCTATTTTTCGTACTATTTTGTAAAAAGAGAAAATCTACAAAGAACAGTCCTTAGAATGGAAGAGTTCATGAGTTCACGACAGTTTCTTAAAGCTATACATCCATAAAGAAACCAAGTTGGTGAAATCTTAAATTACGGTATACCTACTGCCCTTTAAAATAACCATGGGTTTGTTTTATTTTTGTGCTATCGTGCATTTTGTAACAATAGATGTCACTTATTTTTATAGCCAATATGTGCCTAGTAGAGCTAATAATCGCCTAGAGGCAGGTAATGAATGTAAGTTTGTAAATATGGAGATGAACTGTGTTTTGTCCTTTGTACTTTAATGCACACTAGTATCCATATTACCCTGGTCTTAGGAGGTTGGCTGATGTTGTTTGCCAAAGTGACTTACAATATGAGTGCAACACTATAGCATAACCTTCTATTCTAAAGGGTTGTTTATACTTTGTTGTATGCCAGTGTCGCACAACAAAAGTAGCACATTTACAAACTCACGGCAGCACAGCACGTTGTGAGCTTGTAGATCGGCTATTTGGGTACCAGCTTTTGTAAGGAACCAATGCGAGGTGCACAGTAGTCCTGACAATATTGTGATCCTAGAATAATCATGTGTTCTGAGAATAAACAAAAGTGGTTAAAGACCTGCAGAAATGAAAACATTTGGGGTGCAGATCTTCCTTGGCCTACTGGGAGTGTGCGTGCCAAGTTTCACACCAATCGGAAACAGTGGCGTAACGCAGAATCGCGGGTGCCTCCCCGCGGGAGTTTCACGTACATTTCTCGTACATGCATGCGCGTGTGCATGTACGAAATTTTTCGGGTCTAATTGGGTCTAATTCGGGTCTAATTCGGTTCTATTTGACCAATATAAATCAACTTTTTTCTTTTTTTTTGCTGTAAAAATATTTTTATCAGCGCAGGCGGGGCCCCCCCTGCTGGTGGCCCCCCCTGCTGGTGGCCCCCCCCGCACCGCATCGCTTGCTACCCCTCCGTTACGCCACCGATCGGAAACTGTGTTCATGATTTTTCAACGGGCCCCTACCGCAAACTTTGAAAGCCAATCTTCAATGGTAATGGAATCTGAAAAATCTGATCACATCTTGATCACATGATAAGGTGTACCAATTTAGTGGTAGAAAAAAACACAAAATGGCCGACGATCTTGTCAGGCGGAAATGGGCATGGCCTACATGGGGAGTTGCATAATGAGGACTCACAAAAGCAAAAACATAATCCTCACCTTTGGCCATTCCGGCCTGGCAGGTTTAATAATAATGGTCATAATACATCGGCAGATCCAGACCAATTTCAACCAATAATATCGTGACTGGCCCCGTCAATGCTATGCTAAACACTAGAGGGCGGTGCTCCTATGTATAGAATATCAAACAAAGATGACGGACACATCTATGCAAGGCAGCTAAACAAACGTTTGTTTACAAATAAACGTTCATAACCAGTAACCACGATGCAGCGGGCAGGAATTTAGATCCCATAGCTTGATGGGACGGGACGGTCAGCTAAGTTTCAATAAGTGAATGACACCCCCCCCGCCCCCCCCCCCGCTGTGATTGGCTGAGGAAGCATCCAGCCCGTTTCTACGAAATGCGTATCGATATGGACGCGAAAAGCCATTTCAGCTTTTAAACCTCTTAAGCCCTATATACTTTGACATACTGCATGACAACGTTTCACATTTTGCCCAAAGTAGGGACGCCAGGGTTCACCACAGGAGACAGAATGTTTCCTTTTTCTTTTCCTGAACTTCTCCAAGAAAAGGGCATATTAGTGCATGTCATAATCCTCCTGCCAACACACACATACCCATAAATGAGAGCACACACACACAAACACTCCTCTCTCTCCTCGTACTTCTGGCCTGTTTCCGCTGTTGGCCACTTCAGTCTTGAACCCTGGCACTCCAAGAATTAACCACTTCCTCTGTGGTAGCAATAAAAAACTCAGCCAGAGCACGGCAAGCGCTGGACCCTCTACTCCCTCTGCCTACTGTTTTGAACACAGGAAAAGTTCTACGTCCTTGAGGTCCAACTTTTATACCTTCAAAAGCGTTGAAAAGTCACACTAATTGATGGTGGATCTGATTAAAATGAGTGGCTAATGAGAATCAGTCCAGGAAAAGCGCGAGTGAGAATTTTGCGCGTTCAAGCTCAGAGGGTGAGCTACTTTGATGTTTCCCCGATCTTTTCATCACGCCCCATTTTTGGTCATGAAAAGGGCATTTTCAAAGTACAAAGGCAAAGCTCACATTTGTAATTTGTCTCCTCTATGGGAACAAATGGTCATCAGAGGCGACATTTTCTCCCTTGAACTGTACGCAGAGGAGAACTCTATATAAAACTAGAAGTACAACTATATCGATTATCTCCATAGCAATTATTCTATCGATTACTATTCGAAAAGAATAAACAAATAGCTTATATGAGAAGCACTTTTTTGACAAAATACTTTTATCTTTTATAAGTAAGCCTTGCCGAACCATGAGGCCCATAGTGCAGGAGCCTATCTCCTGTTATTTTATACAGTATATCAATTAATCGATTTTTTAAATAATCAACTAAATTGATCATTACTCTGATTAATCACTTAAGCCCTTTTTATACTTCGTTGTAAATTGCTGCTCACTATCCATCGTATTGCGACACGTTGGGAGCATGTGGATCTGCTATTATTGCTCTTTTTTTAATCAATAAAAAAAGAAGTGTATTATTTTTTATAACTGGTTCAATCGATTAGTTGGATTAAATAAAACAGAAAAAAATAAAAACAAAGGGAAAAAATCACAAGGTGAGGGGCATGAGAGGGCCGCGCTGTCAGTCTATCACAGTTAGATTGGGATCGGGGTGTGGGGTGCCTATGGATCTGCAACCTTTCGGCCTGGAATCTTACACCCGTCCAACCCCACTGTGTGATCGCACCCTCTGCAGGCTCAGAGACTCTCGCCTTGTTAGAAGAAGCAGACAGTGGGGGGATCGGAACGGGGTTGGAAAGGAGCTGTGAGTGAGCGGGTGGGGGTGGCAGAGGTGCAGGCGGTACTTGGGTGAAAATAAAGGTTGAAATCCTTGACTGCGAAAACTGTCATAGCGGGGGGACTTGTGCGGAGCCCGGTTGAGTAATAACCTGGGTTCCTGTAAGAAATGTGAATGCTGAGTCCTCTGGAGCATATAATTTAACACCCCTGTGCCAGGGGAGATGAGTGAGAATTGAAGTGAGTATATCTCGACAAAGGCTATTCTCTTGGTTTCACACCAGCAGAGCAGTACTGTGTGGGGAGCTTCCACTGCCGTCGTTGGGAGGGTGTGGGGATGGCACAGCAGCCAGCCTCCATGTATATATGCAGTGCATAAAACATATTTCACATCCACGCAACGTCACGGTGCAAAGTCATTTCAAAACGCTCCCTACGCTTAGCCTATACATCTTAACACACACACACACACACACACACACACACACCCATTCGCAAGACACAACCTGCAGTGCTGTACAGCATTGGTTCTCAAAGTGGGGTCCCCAGCGAAAATTGTTAATATAGCGTCACAGTTATTTTAACCATTTTAACCATATTTTACTTTGGCTATTCAAAGATAGCAGATAAACAAACTCATAGCGCGTCACTTCGTGCCGCGCTATGAGCTTGTAGATCTGCTATTTTTGAAAAATCAACAAAATATTTTGACATATTTCCGCGGCCAAATACATATAATTTTGGGGGTCCTTGACATGAAAACGTTTAAGAACCACTGCTGTACACACATACTACTGATATTATGTCTGGATATAACACAATGTAAAGCTTTGTGCATGTCAATCAATGCATATGCCAGCTGCATTACAGGCGTAGAATATGACCCATTCTTATTCATAGCATCCATTGGGAACACACCTCTTGACTGACCCAGTCTTGAGTCATTCAATCAGTTGAGTCATTGGGATTTTTTTTCTTAGACTCCTTAGTGGAGGGACAGAATGAGAAACAAGAAGGGCTGCTTTCTTTTGTCCTTCTAGCTCTGTTTCTTTCCCCTCCATGGTCCTTGTACAAGCCCCGAGCCCCAGCCCTGTCCTGCATCTGCTAGGCGGATTAACTCTACAAGACGGAGGTAGCATTATGTCCCGAGGGGGCTTACTGTAAGGTTTCACTACTATTTCTATCCCTCTCTCTCTCTCTCTCTCTCTCTGTCTCTCTCTGTCTCTCTCGCTCTCTCAATCTCTCCCCACTTAATGTACCGCTTCATTGAAAGGTGGCTAAATCTTTGTTAACAGGGAAACTATGAACTCACAGGGAGTTAATCAGAGTCAGTGCAAGGATGTCTATTTGCATGTGAATTGGCTGTGGTTGTATACCAGACTCTCTTTATGTCATTCACTCCACGGCGCCTCAGGCTTCTGGCCTCTAAGACATCCTGCTGCCATAGGTACGCATCAGCTTGGAATATAAAATATGAACCCCTCACAACTACACGAAATCTGGCGTGGATGCAAATAAACACACTGTAAAATTCAGAGCGTTGTTTTAATTACAAATTGGTAAATTAACACATTGTGTATAGCCTATTCCTGTTGGGACTTTACGTTTATGCAAGAGAGCCAACTCTTGAGTGTGTGTGTGTGTGTGTGTGTGTGTGTGTGTGTGTGTGTGTGTGTGTGTGTGTGTGTGTGTGTGTGTGTGTGTGTGTGTGTGTGTGTGTGTGTGTGTGTGTGTGTGTGTGTGTGTGTGTCACGTGCCATATGTATGTGACTCAACCAAATATCAACCTGTTTTGATGAGAATTTTGATAATATTAGTTATAGTTTACTCTATACTTTCCTCATCTATCTACTATTGTACCACGCATAATAAGACCTGTGCTTTAACGTATAGCAAGTGATGTCATTTCCCGTCACGAGTGACTTGCCCTTTTCATTCTATGATTTTATTTAGTTAGCCTATTTCGGGTGGGTGGGTGGGTGGTGGGGGGGACATAGATGCAAGGATGTTAAAGGAGAGAGTAAATCTTATGTGGAAATGTAGACTTAGAGGGATTTATCCATTCGAGAAAAGACCTTTTCACTTGTTTTGTTGGTTTATCCCCTAAACCCGGTCTCACCCCCCCGCCTAAAAGCTTTTGACATCTTCATCTTGTTCACAGTGGGCAGGCTTTGTTTGCTCTGCTTGAAAAAGCGGATGGGGCCTGGCCCTCCCCTCACTGTGGCACAAGTGTAGGACTTTGCCATGGCAAAAGGGGAGGGGGGGGATTTCTCTTTCCTCCTGCCCCCCTCCTTTTCCACATAACTACAATATGGTCATTGTCTGCCACTGAATAATGTGACCACTCGGGCAGCATGGGCGCTACTCGGGTCTGACTGTGAACCAGCTCTTTTCTTCAGTGTGAAAGGACTCTAATCCATGTAAATATAGGACTCAGAGTACAGCTTGGGCCGCGGTTGGGGAGAGAGAGAGCGAGGGAGAGGAGGAATGGAGGGGAGGGTCAGCAATTTAACCTTTGACCCAACAAATAAGAGGCATGTAAGTTTTAGAATTGCTCTCCAAAAGAGGGGGCTCCCGTGGCGGAATGGGGTTCTTTTGTGTGGGCCATGGTTTGGGGGCTGACTGACAGGGGCTGTGATGGGACCACGGTGCGACACAAAAAGAGAAGGGGGAACAGAGAGAAAAAAAAAGCTTCCAGAACTCCGAGTGAGAAAGAACACAAATGGACAACCCAGATTATTGGTGTAAAAATTATCATCTCCACACTGTTGTTGGGTAAAAAAAGACTTGTCAGCTCCAGTTTTTAATTTTCTTTGTGATTTCCATCTTTTCACTAGAGTTGAAGCATTTAGGCCATGGAAAATCATTGACCATGCAGCTTGGGAAACCTTTTCAACATTCCAAAAACACACGGTGATCTGTCTCAAAAAGAGGTGCCTTTTCTCTGTATCTTCAAAAAAACAAAAATAAGGTGACATTTTTGAAACGTGACGTTTAACCACACAACTGCATCGGGCAGCGCACCCTGTTGTTTTGAGGTTAGAAGCGTGCGTATGCCAGCAGCTTTATGTTGCTGTTTTGCTCACACTGAGTCTAAGGTCACAAAAAAACACGAATGTAAACCATGATGCCTATCAGATGTACAACTAGAGGAGTGTGTGTCTGAAGCAGACCGATTGGTCTTGGGTCAGAGTCAGTGGAACCTTTTTTTAGTTCCCCCGCTGAGAGACGACTTAAAATAGGTCTTTGAACACAAGCCTAAAAGACATACGGAGCCACACTCTGAAGACAGTAGCAACACACTGTGTCGAACATGCTGATTAAAAGCACCACTTCTTTCACAGAAAGAAAGAAACAAAACAAACCTGTTTGTCTGGATGCTTTTAGTTGGTTGGTTCTAAACTCTGAATCCATAAGCCTTTGCTGAGCAAACTTGAGCGCCCTCAATTTTAATGAAATGACAGAAGTCTCTGTCACGTTGATCGGTTGCATTGTGTTTGATGAATTCAGCAGTGTAGACAAAAATACAATACAGACCTGAGAAAAACAGCAGCTGAATAGCCATCAGTCAGTACAAGAAGTGGATTTATCCAAACCTGATGTTTGACGCGGATCAAGTAGCTTGGAATATTAATGAAGGGCACCAATATCATTGTGAATCATTATTCAAATATATTTTTCCACCTGCCTCAAGAGCACCTTTACAGACATGTTTTGTGTAAATGTCTTGACAAAGCATATCCATGCAGCAGTACTTTCCATATTGCAAGCGATTTAGACTGAAGATTGATTAATTTGTATTAATGAAATAACTCTTCACAACAGTGTATTAACCTTTGCATTAACCTGGATAACTATTTAAGTTAAACAATGCTGTGAATACAAATGGTACATACGATATGTGTAGTCACATTTGTCCCCACATATAGTAATTGTCTCGACCAGGCCAAAGGCGTGGCAGAGACTATGTTTTGGTAAATGGTGCATTTATAGCACTTTTATCCAAAGCGCTTTACATAGATGCATTACATTCACCCATTCACACACACATTCATACACCGATGGCGGAGGAAACCATGCAAGGCACCACCCTGCTCATCGGGAGCAATTAGGGGTTCAGCGTCTTGCTCAAGGACACTTCGACATTAACTCTTCTGGGGGAGCCCGGGATCGAACTTTGCAAGATTGGCTTCCAAAGATTGCAGGATTGGTCGGTTTTGAACAAAATACCTCAAATCATGAACGCAGCGTGCCATTTCCGAGAAATTTTGCACGCACATTCCCACTAGGCCGAGGAAGAAATGCCACCAGAACTTTTTCAAATCAGCCTCATGGTGGCACAGCATGCCGATTCGCGTTTTTACCTATAACTGCATCAATCTGCGTGAAACTTTGCACGCACACTCCCTAGAGGCCAAGGAAAAACATCTGCCCTGCATTTTTCACATCTGTCTTTTATAGCGCCACCAGGAGGCCGACTTTTGTAAAACTCATTTTTTTGCGAACGCGGGAGGAGGCGCGGCGAAGCCGCGCCTCCGACCAAGTGGAGCTTACTATGAAACCGTGCTCGGGTTGTGTCTCTGTATCTCTGTGTCTCTGTGTCTCTGTGTCTCTGTGTGCACTGCCTGTGTGCAGCTCCTCTGAGATAAGTAAATGTCCAATTTACACGTACCATACATCAAATGAAAGGTCTTTGAAAACTGAACACACCTGTCAAGGTTGCGTTTAAGCCCGCCCCTTCCCCCGGAAGCCACGCCCCGGAGAAGGCTCCTAAAAACTCCCCATTGAAACCCCATGTTAAATGAAAAGTGCCCGAATCGCTCCGAAACTTTTTCTACCCCCCCTAAGTGGGGGTCTACGAACAAATACTTCGGCCTCGGATTTTGGCTCCGCCCCCCGGAAGTGGGTGAAACAGGCACTTCAAACACTTTGTTGAATTGTTCAAAAACATTCAAAGTTTTTTTTTTGTGAATTTGTATATTTCTAAGATGCTCCTTTTAACGCAGATTTAAAAAAAAAATTGGTTACTTTTTTTTAAATATTTTTTTTCATTCTTTTTTTTCTTTTTTTGCGTTCGCTTACCGCGTTCGCGCGTCTTACTTGTGATATTACTCTTTCAGATTTTGTCGGAAAATCAGACAAATCAGTACACATCTCTATAGTCATGTGATCAAGACTGATCTGTCCGATTTTTCATATTCCATCCTGATTGGCTAAGATAGGCTTCCAAAGTTTGCAGGAGTGGTCTGTTTTGAACAAAATGCCTCAAATCATGAACGCAGCGTCCGATTGCGGTGAAACTTTGCACGCACATTTGCACTACAATGTGGAACAAATGCCACCCTTTTAACATTGCCCTATTATAGCACCACCAGGAGGCCAATTTTTGCAAAACATTATTTTATATCACTTTTTATATAGAGTCAAACTCTATGCAGAGACAACATGCCATCGATGTACAGACATGGACCCCATTTGTACATTTTCATTTAACCCATTAAAACCGGTAAAGCATCTGTCATTTTAGATTTTAACCACTTTAAACTATTATTTTATACTTTGGCTATTCAAAAATAGCAGATATACAAATCTTTGAATATATATAGATTTTTAAAGCGAACATTTTTAACTAAAATCTTTGCTTCTGGGGGTCGCTGGAACAACATATTTTGAGATGGGGTCGGCGGCCGAATGCATATCAATTTTGGGGATCCTTGACATGAAAAGGTTTGACTGATATAGAAACATATGTTTTTCAGAAAACGGTTAGGATTTAGAAGACATTTGTAGAATTTACAATGTATGAAAGGATGTTAGGTCTTGAATGAGTTGAGTAGCGATGTGTAGTAGTTTTTGTGTTGTTATTGCTATAGAGCTTTGGTTCTCAACCTTTTCAGGCCGTGACCCCCCAAAAGAATCATATTTGAACTGGGGACCCCCAACCCTGACAAACACTTGGAATTGTAGGAGTTGAGGCATTACATTTTGTTTGACTCGGTTCCACAGATAAATATTGTGAAAATAGCAGATTTACAAGCTCACAACGCCCCGCGTTGTGAGCTTGTTGATCAGCCATTTTCACAATTGTTGCCTCTTTTTTATATTATTTGACAATTTGGCCAATGTGTGACCAGTTTTTATAGTGTAGTTAGGTGATTACTTTTCCATTTAATTTATTTTCTCTTTCTTTTATTCCCTTTCTTTCATTCTTTTTTAGGTATTAGGTAAATACATTTTAATTGGGTCGGTTGTCTGTCTGGAGGTAGTCCAAAATTGCACAAACATGCACAAAATATATCTTTCATATATATCTGGCATATTTAAGGCGGTCATTATATTGTCACAAATATTCAAGTTGTTGCTCTACCAGCTCACAACACGTTGCGGTGCGACACGTGAGCTTGTAGATCGGCTATTTTTGCTATTCATCCTATGAGAAGAATAGGATGAAAATATTCCAAATTTTCAAACATTTACAACTATTCTTTTTTTTTAATCGCCGATGTATACAGGAATAAAGTTGTTAAACTGGTTTTGATGCTATATTTAAAGATTTAGCTGGGGGCCCCCTGGAACCCCTTCAAGGACCCCTGGGGGTCCTCAGACCCCACTATGAGAACCACTGATTTATGATGTTAAATCCTTATGTATACTGAATAGCGACACAAATGTGTGTTTTCCCCCTACAATAGACTCAAAGGATGTACTGTATTTAAAATGACATGTCATTTTAAAGAGTGTGTAATGCAGTGGTTCTCAAAGTGGGGTCTGGGGACCCCCAGGGGTCCTTGAGGGGGTTCTAGGGGGTCCCCGGTCAAATGAGTAACAGTTTAAACACTTGAGCCCTGTTTTAATGTTTGGCTATTCGAAAATAGCCGATCTACCAAGCTCTAGCTTCTAGATTTTCTATTTTCAAAATGAAACATCTTGAAATATCTTCTCTTCATGGGGCACAAGAGGGGCCAAATATGTATCAATTTGGGGGTCCTTTGACATGAAAGTATTCGAGAACCCACGGCGTAATGGACCTGAGGAGTCCAGTTGAGGCTATAGCGAGGAGAGTACCTGGTGTAACCCTCCCAGAGCCACTGCGTTTTTCATGACTTCCTTCCTGTGCTGAGAGCCTTTACGGCTTCCTCCGGTGTACGCTGTCATTACCACGACTACCCAGCCATGCGCTTTGGACGGGTCATTAAAAGCAGGGGGACGCAGCGCTGACATTTGTTTGTCATTGAACACTTCCTTTGGAATGACGTGCATCTGCATGCCGGAGTGTACACTACACACACACACACACACACACACACACACACACACACACACACACACACACACACACACACACACACACACACACACACACACACACACACACACACACACACACACACACACACACACACACACACACACACACACACACACACACACACACACACACACGATGCAGATGCTGTATACTGTGTACAGTGCATGTGCTGCATGTGCATGCAAATTCACATTCAGACAGTTTCAAGGCTTTCAGCTGACGCTGCTTAAATTCCTACATCATCAACATTACAAGCGACCAATATTAAGCAGTGCAAAGGTCAGTGCCCTGGGTCA
>NC_137608.1:17125616-17173116 GCF_963280865.1 Gymnoscopelus braueri | reverse complement strand
TAAAGCTAAATTGTATATCGATAATTATGGACACAAATTCGATGAATGCATGCAATAATTCCTCAAAGTTAACATATATAGGCTAAATCAGGACAGTTTTAGAAAACGGCGGACTACCTTATAGGTTTACTTACTACTGTGAAAACGTACACACAGAGGCCCCACATAAACTGATATTTTTTCCTAATCTCACAGAACCTCCTAATATCATATTTCACACACGCCCGCAGACATGCCCGGTGCCACAATGTTTAATGTATAAGCCCCGCGTTATACCAGATAGAAAACGCAGATGATAAATATGCATGTATTCAATTAAGGGTATTACAGAGGGGCTGATTTGCATAAGGATTTGGGAGCTTAATATCATATTTGTGCTATAAAACTTCACAATAGCCTAAACGCAGGCTTTTATGCGTGGAGGGCACAGGTATTTTTCAAGGGGCGACTGAAATGAATAAGAATTACAATAGCCTGTTTCACGCAGGAACAAAACATTTACATAAGTGTCTAGAGTCACAATGCTGTTTTTTATTGTTGATTTTGTGCCATGGTCATTTTGACTATAGCCTATTCTTATGCAAAATATAGATCTTTCACCCATAATAAATAAATAAAAAAGTGTATGTGTAATAGGCTATATATAGTTGAAGTTGGATTGGATTTTAGTACTTTCTTTTTTTGCATCATTATGACCGTTTTACTCAAGTTATTTTTCAGTTGCAATATTATGCAAATTCGTTGGCCAAATTGTGTTTCTTGGACAAAGAAAGTAAGACGTGGTGGAGGGGGAAAACAAGAGGTGTGATAATATCTAATTCTCTGATCCACATGCAGGCAACTACATCTTTTGTGTTGACTAACCCCTCATTCTCCTCCTCTGATGACGAGGTCCATATTCCCTCCCAATTAAGAGCAGAGAGCTAATTATGAGCGGCTTCAGAACCGGGACTCAACACACTGCAGCCACACAGCAGTCTCTCTCTGTCTGGCTGATGAGAACACGGATTATTGGTGAACAAGCGGACACAACAAGGAGTCAAAAAGCGCTGTGGTTCTCAACCTTTTCAGGTGACGAGACCCCCAAAATAATCATACTTGAACTGCAGGGACCCCCCAAACCAAAATAATCATATTTGACCCCCACCCAAACAAACACTTGGAATTGTAGGAGTTGAGGCGTTGCATTTAGTTTGACTCAGTTCCACAGATAAATATTGTGAAAATAGCAGATCTACAAGCTCACAAGGCCTGGCAACGGAGGCGTTGTGAGCTTGAAGATCTGCTATTTTTTGACACTTTCTTATATTATTTGACAATTTGGCCAATGTTTGACCAGTTTCTATAGAATGGTTAGTTGATTATACTTTTGATGCAGTAATGGACTTTTTTAATTTCATTTCACTTTTTTCTTTTTTTTAGGTATTAGGTATTACAAGTCCTTAAATTGTCACTTAACTGTCATCTGAGGACCCCCAAAAATCATGTGGGGACCCCCCTGGGGGTCCCGACCCACAGGTTGAGAACCACTGAAATAGCGACCCAGAAGTGCCTGCGATTCAAATGTGTCTCTTGAACCTCTTCGTATTATAAACAAGATAATGTCGAAGAAATCTATTGTTTCGTTAGCCTATACATAAATGAATAAAACACACAAATAATAGGCCTATAGGCTCAGATTTATATATATATATATATATATATATATATATATATATATGGCCAGACATGATGTTCCTGTCCTATATTCATGTACACCTCAGAATGGTGTGGCAGGCTACTTCTAATTCTTAAATAAGCTAGTGTCTAATATTCTAAATAATAATAATAATAATGTGCGCATTAAACTATTCAAAACGTTGCAACATGGCAAAAGCCCCCATATTCTGTTGATGTTTCGGGATTAATTATTTCAGTTTGATATAGTAAACAAACCAAGGTTATGTTAGGCCTAGAACAGTAGGCTAAACTGTCAATTTTCCATTATTAGGCTATTATTATTAATACATTTTATATATCCGCATTGTAATGATCTCCATTCTCGCGTTCTTTCCCCCTTTTTTTATACATGTCTTGGGCAGCAGGATAACATGCGCAGTTGAAACGCACCCTGCTTTTGACACTGACACCTGTGGCAAATTGTTATATTAATGTTGACTTTAAATTAGATGAATTACCAAAATATGTAAGTGCAGTCTATTATGATATTTTAGCTATAGAAGCACATTGTACAGGCCTATTCAAACAGTATAGCCTATACTAGCCATGTCCGATAGTTTCCAGTGATTAGCTCAATATGCATAACATTTGACTATATCACAGGCTATCAGAGGCAAAAATAACACACACACACACACACACACACACACACACACACACACACACACACACACACACACACACACACACACACACACACACACACACACACACACACACACACACACACACACACACACACACACACCAGCTATGGTACCTCAGCACACATCCAAAATATCCCCCAATTGTGCCCAACAAACATCTCCACACTATAATAGTGTGAAGATGTTTGTTGGGCACAACTGGGGGATCTTTTGGAAGGCAAAAGATCCCAAAATCAAAAGTCCAAAGGCAAAACCAAAATCCAATATCTGTTCCTCTGATCCAGGCCTTTGGAATGACTATATGACATTTGAGCGTTTTGAAATACAACAGACAACACACATAAACAGACGAGTCCCATCCATGCCACGGGGAAACCGAGCAAGGATTAGAGAGACCGTATACCTCTCTCTCTCTCTCTCTCTCTCTCTCTCTCTCTCTCTCTCTCTCTCTTCGGTAAAATAACAATTCGGTGATTGTTGAACAACCAATGAACATAAATCGTGATCTGTGACGTAAGGGTCCCCGTTGATAAGGCGCGGACCAGAGAGCAGTGATAGGGGGGGCTACCAGGGACCAGAGCAGTGATAGGGGGGCTACCTACTACCAGACACTTGAACTGAATGTATAGTCAACTCCTCCTCTTCGATTACTCACATGCAGCTTTCCTGGCAACGGGAGAAAGAAAAAATAATAATAATACCACTGCTTTTAAAGGAAAACAGCTCCTCGCAGACAGACTTCCGAAAAGGATTTTAAAGCAAAAGGCTCTCTCTCTCGTCTCCATGCGTTTTTTTGTTTTTGTTTTTACGCACCGATGAGAAACATTTCGTTTTCTTGTGCAGGTATAGTGTGTAGTTTTCGCTGTTTCCACCCAGCAACTTGGACATACATAGTTGAATGAGAACCAACCCGGCGTATAGAGCTGTTGCTAATACGTGAAGAAGATGTTAATGCTCTCTCTTGATTTATTATTTGCCATGCTATCGATTCGTTTGGAAACCATTCGTATGCATTAGAGTCTAATACAGTAGATGATTTGATGTATAGCGACGGTGTCAGTTGACAGAGTTACTACTGCTCAACAAAAGGACTCTTTTCGTTGGCCAATGCCTTCCAAATGATCCAAATCCCGACGAGGAGGCACCGGTACAGAACCAATGCAACGGGGGCTTCTGTAGTTGGTATGTTTTTTAATGCTTAAATGGACATTATTTAGCTATAAGTCAATTCATGGTTAAAGAAAAAAAAATAACCATTGTTATAGCTATCTTGCTTAAAAAAAACATTACAGTCACATCGGGTATAAGACAGTGAATCTACCTCGCTTACAGCCTATATTTATTAATTAATCATAGCTTATTAATAATGAGAGCTGCACAGATTCGGATGACGGTTTCCATTGGCAGATGATCACGTAGTGTGTGGAGAACACGTGTCCATTTTCTCAATCTTTTTCTTCCTGATCTGGAATTCTTTACTTGTCACACAACCAACCGAGAAGACAGGGGAAGAGAAGACAATTTGAAGTGCCACTGCAACGGGGGGCTGCGATAGATTTGTAGCGTCTCATGGAAATCCTGGGTTGCAGATCTGAAGAAAACAGTTACAATATCCTTCCGTCCGCGGCAACGATGCTGTTCCATGGCCTCCCCGGAGGCGACATACATGGTGTGGTGGAAGAAATGGACCGAAGAGGAAAGAGCGACTCGGCAGGCATCAGCTCGGCCATCGATATGGGGGAATCAGACACGGTAAGGAAAGGACAGTCTATAGAGCAGGGGTCTACTCTTCAACGTTTTTTCAGGCCAAAGACCCCCTATAGCTGAGAGAGAGAGAGAGATGAAGCAGGGACCCCCTCTATATTGTATAAAATTGTGTTTCAGATTAAACTTTTTTTTTTACTTGGTCTGCTCTTTTCCCCTTTACACCTATACTTCTTTGTCAACAATAGCCGATCTACTTGTAGATCTGCTATTTTTGGTTAAAGTTCTCCTCAGAAAGGGATGCTAGGGTTCAAGTTGTAATGTAAAAACAAATAATCATATTACACAAAGATTTGGTAATCAAACGATCCGGTAAAACTTATTTTGGCCTAACAAACAATTCAAGTGCAATAGGTTTACAACTACACAATTATTGTGAATGGCGAAACGTGGTTTTAAAGTAGGCTAGTAATAGTAGTTTAATAATTATTGTATCTCTTGTCTCTAATAGAGAATCGTCATTGAAATAATAGCATTTAAATAGACTATTTAAAAGTAGTAGCACACTTTGTTATTGGTGTATTTTGTGGACACGCACTAATGCAATTTAGACAAAGGCAAATTAAAGAATATTATTGTTAGTTAATATCGAGCAAAAATAAACCGAATAGCCTTTGAAAAGATTATTGAGACAGATTTAATTACTCCAAATGTAAACATCATGTTTACTCCATGGTCAGCAATAAGGGAAATTGTAATTCATGTTTAGAATGGTTAACATGACACTATTATTTTCACACCCTTATTTGTTAATATTTCATATTAGCTACAGTATATCACTTATACTAAGATCAATTGAAAAAAAATCTTTGTATTGAAATGGGCAATGGTAATGGCTGAAATAAATTTGTGAGATATTTAGTTTAAATATTTTTGACTGTGCTTGTCAAATTTTCAAACTGATAACGTTGGGGAATAAAAGTGTGTGTGTGTGTGTGTGGGTGTGTGTGTGTGTGTGTGTGTGTATGTGTGTGTGTGTGTGTGTGTGTGTGTGTGTGTGTGTGTGTGTGTGTGTGTGTGTGTGTGTGTGTGTGTGTGTGTGTGTGTGTGTGTGTGTGTGTGTGTGTGTGTATTGTGTGTGTGTGTGTGTGTGTGTGTGTGTGTGTGTGTGTGTGTGTGTGTGTGTGTGTGTGTGTGTGTGTGTGTGTGTGTGTGTGTGTGTTATTTCCCAAGTCTTTGTAAAAATATATAAATTAAATACTCGTATTTGCCCATTTCACTTTTTTCTTTCTTTTTTTGTTGCCTTAAGCCATATCCTATTTGTAGAACAAAAAATACTCAAGCAATATGCTCCATTGAGGCGTTGCATGACGACAGATAAATAACAAGTGACTCATATTATATGGCTGGCCTTAAAAAAATGAAACAACTTGACATGGTTTTCTTTCTTTTTTCCCCTCCTTTTCCTTTGTGCTATATACATTGTATATTCCAGGCCATGCCTTGTGGTCTGAACAGTGACAGGGTGGCTCTGTGTGCGGGCTGTGGCAGGAAGATAGCGGACCGTTATTACCTGCTGGCGGTCGACAAGCAGTGGCACATGCGCTGCCTCAAGTGCTGCGAGTGTAAACTCAACCTGGAGTCTGAGCTCACCTGCTTCAGCAAGGACGGCAGCATCTACTGCAAGGAGGACTACTACAGGTAATTGATCCCCTGGGTAATAATACGCCAGTATAGTTCTTAAACCTTCTCATGTCAACGACCCCAAAAATTATATGTATTTGGCCGCGGACCCCCAATCTGAAAACGTTAGTGACCCCCATAAGAGAAGATAAACAAAATGTATATTTTAAAAGATCTCGCAGCTTGGCACCAATGCTTGTATATCTGCTATTTTTGAATAGCCAAAGTATAAAGTATGAATAAAGTGGTTAAAATAATTGTGACGCTATATATATTTTGCCAGGGACCCCCTGGAACCTCCCCTAGGACCCCTGGGGGTCCCCGGACCCCACTTTGAGAACCAACACCCTGGGTAATACGCTGCAAACCCCTATATTTACGCATACAATAGGCACAAATCAAAAGAAAGTATATAGGCCTTAAATGCTCTCGCTTTCTGTGTCCCACATGCCTGGAAAACGAATAATCACACGCATCTCAAAATCTGTCACCTTAATTACAGACGCCCAAATGTCAATTGTTGTCATGATGAACCACAATGTTTTAGGCCTCCAAGGCGCCCCAGAATAACCTCAACAGAATAGAATATCAACAGAATAGAATAGAACAGTGGTTCTCAACCTTTTCAGACCCCCCCACCAAAAACGTATTCATATTTGAACTGGGGCACCCCCCCTACCCAGACAAACACTCTACAAGCTCACAATGCCCCACATTGCGAGCTTGTATAGATCGGCTATTTTCATTTTTTTGTTTGCATCTTTCTTATATTATTTGACAATTTGGCCAATGTTTGACCAGTTTTTATAAAATAGTTTGTTGATTACTTTTGATGCAGTCTTTTTCTTTTTGAGGTATTAAAAAGGTCTTAAAAGTCTAAAAGTATAACACTTAACTGTCATCTGAGGATCTATGGAAAAAGAGGGTCCCGACCCACAGGTTGAGAACCACTGGAATTGAAACACATTGCAAAAAACAACAACATACAGAAGATTACCAAAACAACATGCACGTGTGTGTATTTTGAGTTTTTGTGTGTCCACTCACTGATGAGAATTCCTGTGTTTTTCACGCAGAAGATTCTCCGTGCAGAGGTGCGCCCGTTGCCACCTCGGCATCTCGGCCTCGGAGATGGTGATGCGGGCCCGGGACCTGGTGTACCACCTCAACTGCTTCACGTGCACGACGTGCAACAAGATGCTCACCACCGGGGACCACTTTGGCATGAAGGACAGCCTGGTGTACTGTCGCCTGCACTTTGAGACTCTCATACAAGGAGAATACCACCAGACACACTTTAATAACAACAACCACGCGGACGTTAACGTGCCGCACAAAGGACTGGGCAACAGCCTCGGACTATCCTACTTCAACGGCGTGGGGACGGTGCAGAAGGGCCGCCCCAGGAAACGCAAAAGCCCGGGTCCCGGAGCGGAGCTAGCGGCCTATAACGCAGGTAAGAACCGCAATACACACAACAAGGCGAACATTATAGGGCACTTTCGATGAATTGCATACACATGACGGGACCCCAATGGAAACACGCCATATAGTGCTTTCATGGGTTTTAATCCTTTTCAGCAGACCTTGTATAGAACTGTAGGCTACTTTCTGTGCTTTTTTTTGTTGCAAACTGTTATTAAAGTATTCAATCAATCAATGAATCAATCAATGTTTCCCAAACAGTGGGTCGGGACCCATTTGTGGGTCGCGGACACATTTTTATGGGTCACGAGTAAATATCCCCTAAACATTTTGTTTTTAATTATTATTATTTCAAAACGTAAAAATAAATCCTGAATTAAAAACAAATTCAACGATTTTTCTAAAGAATTTCATGAATACAAAAAAAAAGAAAGAAATTCCATAAATTAGAAAACATGTTTTAAGAAGTAGTGAAAATATAGCCAATCTACAAGCTCACAACGTGTCGTGATGACCCCTTGTGAGCTTGTAGATCTGCCATTTTCACTAGCTTTTGGGTCCTGGGGAGACATCAAATTTCTCTTTTGGGTCTCGAGCTAAAAAGTTTGGGAACCAATGCATTAGGGTATAATGCCAGGACATATTGAATAATTAATAAGCAGAATGGCTAAAGCAACATTCACGAAAATACGTCTATAGGGCTGTAAGACATTGTAAACTGGTCTGAAAGTATAAGTTAGGCCCAGACATAGCACTGTTGTACTAGGCTAATTTAGATGAAAGAAAACATGCAATTTAGCAGGATATGATTCTAATGCTCGTTAATAATGTAGTATAAATAAAGGGTGCTATGCCTAATAGTTTACAATGACTGCAATAATATAAAACCTAGGCATATTTCCAAACAATATCCTTTTTATCATTTTAACCCCCCTCACTAGACTATTTTCAGGACATGAAAATTGAAAGTGTAATTTATTTTAATGTTTTGGGGTTTGATTGAATAAAAAACAACAAGCCAACAACACTATCGACAGTATATTATAGCCTGTTTGGCATTATTATAGCATAGTTTTTGGAACATTGGCATTCGTTTCACTCAGAAACAATACACTAGCCTAGATAAAAAATCATTTAGAATGATTCAATAGTGTTCTTTTTTTAATAAACAGAACATTACGAAAATGGCAGGCATACTGCCTATGTAACATCGGGATCACAGTTATTATATTTAACACATTGTAACATGCATTTGACCAAGGAAGGGTGACCCCCCCCCCTCCTTCCCCACCCCATGGCCTCTTTGGGGGAAAAGTTTTTTGAAGTTCCGGCTTTCGCTTTTGCCATTTTCCACTTGTCAGGCTTCATAGTCCTCCTGCGTTCCCCTACTCGCCCTTTGCACATTCGGGGGCCTTTGGGATGGGACGGGGCCAAATTGGGTGTATACAAAAGAGAGATCAATGGGACTTGATGAGTTATTCAGTGGAAGAAATGTGCGTGTGCGCGCGTGCGTGCGTGCGTGCGTGCGTGCGTGCGTGTGTGTGTGTGTGTGTGTGTGTGTGTGTGTCATTAGTAAGTAACCTGTGTGACACGCCAATAAAATAAGTCTTGTCTTGCTAGTCGTATAGGCCTACGTTAAATTCTAAATCTGTACTTAAGATGCATGCGTTGGATTGAGATTAGCCTTGGATCAAGAGACTATCATAGATGTATTTTATCGACTTTGACATTTACATATCTATATGAACGAAAGTAAAAGTCAGACTCGATAAAATACATCGATCATACAGTAGTCTTGATCCAAGGAGATTGAGAGACAGTGTTTTGTATTGGCTGCTTTTAGAAAATAAACAACTAGACCAACTAGTGCCAACTATTAACAGACAATACAGACAGACAGGCAACAGATGGGCTACAGACTTTTTTTCTCCCTTTAAAAAAAAACAAACATCTTAACACAATTATCTTCCTTTCGTTTCTCACTTCGGTTTTGGCAAAATTCTCAAACAATGATGACTTCTTTCGACTGTGTTATAAATGAAGATGAGACATAAATATTGAATCGTATACAACTCTCACCTGACAGGAGAGGGAGGGGGAGAGAGTGTCTGGAAGGTGCTGCCCTCTTCTGTTGACATGTAGAAACAAAACGTATGGGTTTCAACTTGAGACGTTAATACCAGTGGTGCTCAACCTTTTCAGGCCGCGACCCCCCAAAATAATCATATTTGAACCATGGGGACCCCCTCAAAATAATCATATTTGAACTGAGGACCCCCTCAAAATAATCATATTTGAACTGGGGACCCCCTCAAAATAATCATAATGTAGGAGTTGAGGGACTATACATTTAGTTTGACTCGGTTCCACAGATAAATGTTGCGAAAATAGCCGATCTACAAGCACCACCATGTGTTGTTATGAGGTGTTGTGAGCTTGTAGATCTGCTTCTTTCTTTTTTTTCCCTCTTTCTTATATTATTTGACTATTTGATTTGGCCAATGTTTGACCAGTTTTTATATAGTTCGTTGATTACTTTTTTCATTAAACATTTTCTTTAGGTATTAAAAAGGTCTTAAAAGTCCTTACATTGTCATCTTTACTGTCATCTGGGAATCATGTGGGGACCCCCCTGGGGGTCCCGACCCACAGGTTGAAAACCACTGGTTTAATTTATACCATAGGAGAAAATCGTTTTGGAAAACAATCTATCGATGGTGCTTGTAGTAGCAAATTTGTTTGGACTGAGCAATGAAGACTAAACTAAAAAACAATCCTCAGCATCATCAGTTTATGAAATTGTTGTTGCCCATATGCTTTTGCCAAAAACAGACATTTGCTATGTCTGGCGTTTGTATGGGCTAATTAAGTGAAAGTGTTATTCTGATGATTTTCAGTGACTAATTTTTTTTCATATTTGCGGCGTTTAATACGGAAGACGGACTGTTATGCACGTCGCAGCAACACTTTGACGTGTGCCAAGAAAATAGTATCCGGGAAATATGTGTCACATTTCTGAGGCTCAGCATTCAGTGGATTGACTGCCTCACGTTACATTTAAGTAAAAGTATCAATACAATACTTTGTTACAAGTAAAAGTACGGAATAAAAAATGTACTCGAGTAAAAAAGTACAAAACTATTGGTATCAAAATGTACTTAAAGTAGGCTACCAAAAGTATAAAGTACTCATTATGCAGAATGTCCCATTACACAAGTTTTCAAATGAATAAAATGTATTAAAATCTTTTGAAAATAGCAGATCTACAAGCTCACAATGCATCACATGGTGATGCACTGTGAGCTTGTAGATCAGCTATTTTCAAATGGCCGAAATGTATAGGGCTGAAGTAAACACATACCAATTAGGCTACATAGTCTATGAGTTGTAACAACAAATGCAATGGAAACACAAGCTGTTTATTCACATTTCACATTTAGTCTTTAAAAAAAAACTAAGACAATAGGCTTAACTCAGTCATGTCAGATGCATTTTTTAAGGCAAATAATTCCTGATTGGCTCACGTTAAAATTACATTTTCTAGAATGACCCAAACGAAAAGTATTTTTTTAATCATCATATTTGTGCTAAATGATGTGCTAAAGTTATAACTGAATTTAATTGGTGACATGGAGTCTTCAATGTCTTCCTTTCCTTCTGTTTTGATTTATCTCTCTCTCTCTCCCCACCCAACCACTCATCCTTTCTGTAAAATATTAAAAATGTAGGCAATACACTTCATATTGTCAAATCTGTATTTGGAATATTTAAGTCAAAGAAATTATTTGTTCTAAAAGGAATGTAGGGAAATAATCCAATTTTCACCAAAATATGGTGAATCATCACTTTCAAAATAAGGGTTACACTTATTTGATTAATCAGTCAATTAAAACATGAAATTATATTTATATACACACACACACACACACGCACGCGCGCACACATGCACACGCACGCACACACACACACACACACACACACACTGATTTTAACATTATAGTAATACCACATATGAATTGGATCGGTCTTTCACATGGTCTCAAATGTTGTATTTGTTTCTGTGTCCTGTGTACCACATGTGTGCGTTTGTCTATACACATGCTAATGTGTGTGTGCGTGTGTGTGTTGCCCTAAAGCGCTCAGCTGCAATGAGAATGACGGTGACTCCATGGACAGAGAGTCGTACAGCTCGAGCCAGAAGACCAAGCGCATGAGAACCTCCTTCAAGCACCACCAGCTGAGGACCATGAAGTCCTACTTTGCCATCAACCACAACCCAGATGCCAAGGACCTCAAGCAGCTTGCACAGAAGACGGGTCTCACCAAGCGCGTGTTACAGGTAACTGAAAGCTTGTACTACACAGTAAAAAAAATGGCCCTTACAGCATTGGTTCGCAAAGTGGGGACCGGGGACCCCCAGGGGTACTTGGGGGGGTTCCAGGGGGTCCCCAGCAAAATGTGTTAATATAGGGTCACAATCATTTTAACCTTTTATACTTTGGCTATTCAAAAATAGCAGATATACAAGCTCATAGCTGTATTTGGAATATTTAAAGGTAGGGTAAGTGATATTTTTGGGTTAAAACAAAAAGTATTTTGTTAAAAGGTTAAAGCACTATATTCTGATAGTAATCATTGCTGTAGAGTGTTTGTTCAGTAATAGGAGTCTCCCCGTCTCTCCAGCTCTTTAATAAACAGAAAATACATTTTCCGGTAGGTGTCAAAATCTCAGCCAATCAGGAGAAAGTACCCATTTTTAAGCTTCATTTTTATAGTGTTCCAGTTCCAATTTTGTCTGCTCATTTCTTAGTGTCATCACTTCCAATTTCACTTGTTTAATCTACATCCTGATTGAGTTCTCTATCCTGATTGGATAAAATTAGAAATGAAACTGAAACTGAAACGAAAATACATTTTCTGTTTTATAAAGAGCTGGAGAGACAAGGAGACTCCTTTTACTGAAAAAACACTCTACAGCAATGAGTACTCAGAATATAGAGCTATTTAACACTTATTTTAACCAAAGAAACTCACTTACCCTACCTTTAAGTCAAAGAAATTATTTGTTCTAAAAGGAATGTAGAGAAATAATCAAATTTTCACCAATTTTCACCAATACAAGCTTTCAGTTACCTGTAATACGCGCTTGGTGAGACCCTATGAGCTTGTAGATCTGCTATTTTTGAAAAATCGTGAACATTTGTGCAAACCTTGGGATATATATGTATTTTTAAGACGACATTTTTTACTCAAATATTTGCCTCTGGGGGTCCCTGGAACAAAATATTTGAGATGGGGGTCCGCGGCCAAATTCATACCATTTTGGGGTTCCTTGACATGCCTTATTGGTCCAATTGGGTCCATGTTTACACTCTCTGTATTACACTAAAACGGAGGATTTAACACTATGTAATGAGGGGGAAATATATGATAATTAGCTTTATTTGTACAGCACTTGATAAAAGAATGCAAAAAGTGCGGTGGCAAAGGAAACAAGATAATCCTGGGTTATTGTGACAACTTATTCACTCTTCTAGAGTATCTGTAAATGTTATTGTTGGAGAATGTGATGAATATCTGCTTGTGTGGGGTTAGAGGATTTCATTGGGCTCGGGTGCAAATCATATAATTTCTAGGATTTCTAGCACTTATCTTATATCTAATACAAACCTGTCGTTTTTCTATAAAACATTTTCTCAAATGGAATGGAATTGTGAGAATTGTTTTGCTTGCTTTGAGAAAAGTCTATACGATATATGTATACACAGTATATATATATATTTAAACCCAGTACAGTTTACTATTTAAATGTCTAAGTTATTGGAAGATATTGTTTTGCAGTCTGGTTATTTTAATGGAATGCAATGATTACAAGGACAGTGTTGAAATCAAACAGATCAAGGATTTTCTGTTTCAGTGGATAATATATTATTGTGATGACTGAAAGATTTAAAAAGAAAATGATCGCTATACAGCTCATGGGAAGAGTGAGAGCACAACACAGAGCGTTTGATTTCTACAAAGATGACAGCATATTATCTAGGGGATTGTAAAAGGAGGAAAAAAGAGAGACAAAAAGGTTTCTGAATCAAAATATCTGTAAAAGGAAAAAAAAGGAGAAAGAAAAACTATCCTGCTGATTTAATTATCGCTTGCAGAAAACAAAGCAATCATTTTGCTTTGATGCATTCAGTTTTATTATTTTATTTTACATGCCTGTTATTCCAGATGAAGCGTTTCTCCTCGTGACCCCCTCCCCGCCATACAGCTCTATCATTACGCTTCCCTCACTAAGACTGTCATAACGTTTATGTTTTGTTTTTCTTATATTCTTCACCTTGCTGCTTGCCGTGGCTGCAAATCGCAGGTGTGGTTCCAGAACGCCAGGGCCAAGTTCCGACGGAACCTTCTGCGGCAGGAGAACACGGGTGTGGACAAAGGTGCATCGGATGGCTCCACGCTGCAAGGCGGCACGCCGTCGGGCCCCGTCTCGGAGATCTCGAACGGCTCCATGAGCCCGTCCAGCACGCCCACCACCCTGACGGACTTGACCAACCCCACCATGCCCACCGTCACCTCCGTCCTCAGCTCGGTGCCCGGGGGCATGGACGTGCACGAGTGCAGGAGCCCCTCACAAACGACCCTCACCAGCCTCTTCTGATGGAGGCTTCCTCTGCTGTCCCCTGCTCCCTTCTGTCTCGTCCCTCCGTATCCTCCCCCTTTAACGAGCACCCTCACCGGCCTCTCCCCGCCACGCCGACCCTCCCCTCTGTCTCACCTGGATGTACGGTAGAAAACCCTGACCGATGAAGACATGTACACGGAACTCCTGCCGCAGAAGGTTCCGTCGGAACTTGGCCCTGGCTGTCTGTCTCTCCCTCTCTCTCTCTTCTTTCCCCCGACACGGTCGAGGCAGAAGGCCGCCACCCTAGAGCCTAGGGTCTGCCTGACGTTTCTTCCAGTTAAGAGGGAGTTTTTCGTTGCCACTGTCGCAAAATTGCTTGCTCAGGGTGGGATGTCGGGTCTCTTCTCTACATGTAAAGTGTCTTGAGACAACTTGTTGTGATTTGACACTTTAATAAAATTGAATTGAATTGAATTGAACAGGAGGAGAACCTAAAGGAAGGAAGGAGGGAAAAAAGAAAATAGCATTTCGTTTGCTCTGAGCCCATTACAGACTATTTGCCTAGTGAGGCGGCCAAGCCTTGCAGACGGAACAGTTGTTGTTATTTTGATGTTGTTGTTTTGTCCAGAACTGCGGAGACTTGATTTGCATTTTTCAATGTTTACAGAAAGAGACTGGGAAAAAAAAAAAAAAAAAAAAAGCATAATTTTGGAAAATCTTGTTTTTTCCAGCACAGTATTTATGTTGTTGTACAGGAGTCACTGTTAGGATTGTAAAAAAAAACACAACATTTGGAAATCTGAGATTAAACACAGGATACAATATCATATGACTGCCATGTGCCTTACAGTCTATTTTATCTTCACCACATCAGATCTTAACCGATAGAATAAAACTAGTATGATTTGTTGCACCAGAGAGAGAGAGAGAGAGAGAGAGAGTGTGTGTACCGGTATGTGTGTATGTATGTGTATGTGTGTGTGTGTGTGTGTGTGTGTGTGTGTGTGTGTGTGTGTGTGTGTGTGTGTGTGTGTGTGTGTGTGTGTGTGTGTGTGTGTGTGTGTGTGTGTGTGTGTGTGCAGTGCTTTTATTTAAAAAAAAGTTTAGTAGTTAGCCTAAGATTTGGCAAACTAATTACTCCTCTCAAAAAAGAATAGAAAACATTGTCTTGTCCCCGACCTCACATTTACCTTAGAAGAATTAGAAGCCTGTACCTCAGCTAAGCGGAAAATTAGATTGAAATGAAGTGGTTTTAACAGAGCGCAACCTGTTGTAAATGCGACACAGTGTATTGATACAAGTGATAGCTTGCATTGAGCAATAGTTAACTCTCTCCACACCTGGGTCAAATAGTAGCTGCAGATATTAAGTGTTTGCTTTAATCTACGGTGGTAGAGTAGATGAGTTTACTTTACTGTATCAGAACAATTGAATCAGGTTGTTAATCACACATTTTTTAAATATGCTGATTTTCAAATACTGTGATTGGCTAAGCTTTCTGGCACTCACTGGATCGCCTTATGTGGCAAACATACTCCTCTGGCACTGATGTTGATAAAAGAAAGTATGAAAAGCAATGGCAAATACTGTTGGATCCAGGTACATAATTTACACGTTTTGGAAAATATTATCTTCATATTGTCCCTTTTGCCAGTGAGAGGAAGGACATGCTATAGCTACTGTATGTTGATCGGGTGTATAGAGTCTGTTAACCACTTATGCCCTATATACTTTGTGGTACGACAAATAGTGCAAATAGGAGATCTACAAGCTCACACAGCATTGTGATTTGTAAGCTTGTAGATCGGCTATTTTCACTGTTTTTGAAAAACATTACAATTAGTGAGAAAAAAAGAAAAGTTTTTGCGCAAAACGGGGACATCAACGCTAATGTGGTTAAACCCACTGATGAGGCCGCACACACTGTGAAATCCTCAGTGTTAATCTAAGTCTGAGAGTAGAAATGGATAAATTAACACTGAGGATTTTACTGTGCAGTGTAACTGTAGAAAATATTCTGATCTCTCTCATCAAAGCTTCTGTTCTACAGTAGCTTTCTCACAAGCCCAATTCCAAATTATTCCTTTTTTCCCAATGTTCAAGGAATACTTTTAATAACTGAGGAGAAAGAACTCTAAAAGAAAATCTCCTTCTTAACCAGGGATAATTAACAATAATAATAATATTTTTTAATTGAGTCTTAAAAATGAATTTTTCTTGTAGAGTAAAATCTGCAAATAGTGTGAGATAATTCATCTCTAATTAAGGAACATCACTCCACCAGTCCAAGATTAAGAAAAGTTTGAGATAAGATGATTTGTTTTGTCCGTATTGTAAGGAAATTTATATTTTTAAGACTAAATACTATAATAAATTACTTGGTTTTTTTTCTTTGCAGTGTGTATCACAAAAGCAAATGCAAATATGAGGAGGTATATTGGCCAGCAATACTACAATACTATATTTTACTGTGTAGTCTCATAATCACTCTGAGAACTACTACAATGACTACTGTACCAGACTCTGCTGGTGTCAACTGCTGTAATGATCCTGACTGATGTCTTCTTTGCTGTTTTTCCCTTAAGCATTCTTTGTACACATCCCCTGTCGTCTTCAGTTCTGTAAGAAATATAAAAAGCTATGATTTTACACCAAGTTTTCATCCCTGCTAGTTTGTGCATCAAAGTCCAAGTGCTCTTTTCTGAAATTCCCAATCAGCTGTTGAGAACCTTCACAGTAGTAATTCATCGTGTCTCGACGGTGATTGCCGAAAATAACAGATTTTTGGCAAGCGACACCGTCGTATGACAAAGTGTGTGAATTAGCCCCAAGGATCTCTACTACTTTGTGAGTCTGAATCCAAGTGCTATTTTTCTGAAACCTGCCAGTCAGCTGATGAGTAGCTTACTTCATCGTACCCTCGCACAAAATAACACATTTTCAATCTGCTATAGCGGAAATTAGCCCCAAGGAAGGGGCTCACCAACTCATGCATAGTCAGGTTCAGGAGGACTTGCGGGAAACATTCCTCTAGGCTGTTGGGGGATTTATTTTTTTACAGTGACCACTCTGTACCAGCACCATGACGGGAACTGCAATAATAAAGTTCATCCAAGGGGCTCAGCTTGTGCAAAATGAAAGAACTGAAATTATCATGTAGATTAGGGCTCACCACAGCAAAAACGTAAGTTCACAGGCAGAGTCGTAAATGATAATTGTTTTTCTGATGGCCCAGCCTGAACTCCATGATGGAGCTGTGGTTTAAAAACTTATACAAGGTTGACTCAATATTATGCATGCTTCATGCAGTGAGAAGCAACCAAGTCACAGAACCCAGCAGGAAGCCTGTGTGGGTTGTGACCTACAGTACTGCACACACGCTACATTTTTCCTCGTTCATAAGCACCGTTATACGGATTCCGTCTTCGCTGGACGCTGAAAAAGTTTACTCTTCCAATCACTTAAAATATGCGCCTGTGCCAAACCGAGAGGGTGGTTGTGGTTGGCAGCCTTCCCGAAAGTGTAATCATAAAAAAGAGAAAAAAAGAAAAATCCTGTTTCATGAGTAAGCTTTCCCTTGCTCCACTGGAGCAGTTTGTGTGCCCAATTTTCTCATGGCTCCGGCAGCAGCAACTTTAGCTGAATTCGATCATCAAAGTACGGGAAGATTTTCCATCTAAAGTATCAGCAGGGTTTACAGTACACTACAACACGGAAGTTTAACAAGGGGGAGAACCTTTGGGGAATATGCAGTATTTTACACTTTGTAAGCAAAACATGAATTATGAAAAACAGACCTCACCTTCCACTGGGGTGCATAATTAGAAATGAGGCTTGGGAAAAAAAGGGAGAATCCCCCCTCACAGCTTCACAAACTCGGTAATTATGGCTGCGCTTGTTTTAGGGGGTTTGAGGATGTGATTGTGGACAAACAGACTCCCGGGAAACAGCTCTCCTAAATCTTTCTTCATTGAAACCTTTAAAACAATTCAGAGAATTCCTAGATGTAACGTCGTTAGCCTGACCCTAAAACCATCACAATTGTGGAATCAACACAATTCTGTTGATACTGAATTCTGTTGATTTAGACATTCTCTGAATGTGCAAAGACAATCAGCGCGCGCGTGCGTGTGTGTGTGCGTGTGTGTTGGTGTGTGTTGGTGTGTGTGTGTGTGTGTGCGCGTGCATGCATGTGTGGTGACTAACTCATTCAATAGTGTGTATTGAATGACCAGAGGTATGTGAGACAGCTGAGGATATGTCTGTCTGCCATCGGCACGCTGAGCCATCACGACATACAAAAACAATTAGGTCAAACAAACAAATGGACCTCTGTGATGGGGCACAACAAAATCTCTGCTTCAGTTTAATGTAACAACAAAATACTTAAACTACTATAAACAACATTTTTGGCTGGCCTGCTTTATGTTAATGTGTGATGTGAACTTGATCCAGTAATTACAAGGAAAGAGAATATCTGAGGCCTGGCAACCATCACATAGAAATAACACAACAGGCTCATAACCAAACATTTACTGTGTGTTAATGGATGCTTATGCTCTTTTTCCAAGAGATTGTTATTTTAAGGACCATAAAAAAATCTGAGTTTGAAAGATTTTTCTTGAGAATGTTTCTGTGGGGCTTTCCACCGTTCTTCAAATTCTGCATGTTTTCAAAGTCCATTTTAATGGATAAAGAGTAGGACACATTTACATGGCATTAAGCCTGCCAAAAATCAAATCAATGTACAAGAGTGTGCTTATAGATCTGCTATTTTCGGCATGGGACGGAGTGTTAATTAGACATAAGCATTCAGTGTCACAACCCCTATAACAATATCCACAGTAGCATCACACAATCCACTTAAGTTGAACGACTGTAACCGTTACAGTATTTTGAATGCATTAACCTGATAAACTTAGAAGGGTGACTTGCAAAATGTGCAACAATTTGCAACACTAACACCTACATATTGGCAAGATTACAAACAATAATAATACAGGGGAAAGGAGAAGTATTAAAGTCACACCCAAGCTAGGCCTCTCTGCTATATGCAGAGTGGCCTGGACCGAAGCCTTTTCTCCAGGCTTGCCCAAGGCAAGCACTCCCAGCTGAAATGGTGCCAAGCAGGGGATGGGGCAGGGACCGAGGGAGAGGGATGGAACACATTTAACATTTTAGCTGATGCTCTTATTCTGAGCAACTCGCAGAGACTGAGCTGGTAGGAGGTTCAATGTCTCACAGGGATACCTCTACTTCTACAGGACATTACAGGATGGTCTTGTCACCACCACCATGCCACCCTGCTATACTGCTATGTAACTGTAGATCAGAATGAGAGCTACATCGAGGGAGAAAGAACATGGGGAAATACTGTACATATGTAACAACCTGGATCTGATCCCGGGTCCCCCATCTGTACTGGGAAACCAAACATCTACCACTAAGCCAAAGAGAGACATTAGGCTTCTGGCTTCAAGCAGGTAATATAGAAAGTTCTATATTGTTGGCTACGTCCCTATGGTACATTATTGTCCTATTCATAATAGGCCCAATAGGTTATATTGATTATTATTAATGCTAATGAACATAACGATGCGTACAGCCCCAATTAATGCAAGTTGAAAAATGTTCAACTATAGTAACATTTCACAGAAGCAAATAGAGTGACACATCCCATGCAAGACCCAGTTGGTAGAAGTAGTTTGTTCTTGCTACTGTATGTGTGCATTTCCAGAGCGGAGGTGTCCATGATTATCAATCTCTTGCATATTTTCCTTCATCAAATGTTCACTTTCATCAAGTGTCTCAGCAGCACTTCTTGACTAGTCTTTTTGAGTGTCAGCATTCCTTTGCGGCCTCGTCATGACTTAGTCGTGCCTGAGCCTCGCCATCCGACTGCCACCGAAGGTCTGCAGCTTCGGCTGTCATATGAGCCTTTTGTTTTCTTTCTGCTTCTATTTTCCTGCACTTTGCATGATTCGATTTGTAGTGCGGCATAGTGGGAATTGATGTACTTTGATGGAATTAATTAATGAATATGCTTGACATGCAACATTTATAACTTACAGCATGACCTATCAAGGATGTCTCAATGATTATGTCAGTCATCTCCAAACTTGGGCACGCTTTCAGCCTGATCATAGTCCCATTGACTTCCTATAATAGAATTTACTGTAAGTAAGTATGTGAAATTAGTGGAGGTACTAAGTTAGCCTACTGGCAGTGTGCACATGAAATGTGCCGCTGATAAAGATTTGCCCCGGACAAACACACACATGCGAGTGCATGCACACGCACACTTCCCTGACTGGCAAACCCATCCCATGGATCAACCAAGCTTTGTGTCACGTTTGCGCCGCTGCATCATTTATAGTTGTATGATTTTAACCACTTAAACCCCATATGGTTGATCGGAGTCCCTCATGGGGCTCTATACTAGGGTCTTTTCTGTTTTCTGTTATTGTGAGGAAGGCTTTTGCTGAAAATAGCCGATCCGAGAAGCTCACAACGCGTGATGATGTTTTGCTAAATAGAAAGATTACACTTCTCCAGTAGGGTCAGTGTTTAGGGCACAGGACATCTACCATTTGCTCGCTTCGTAATTCCAATGTATTGCTTCCCTCTGCCAGTGAAAACCTATGCCCTGCTACGCTCCTACGAGAGAATAATTCATTCATTTCCGTCCATCAGTTGGCCCGATACTGATTTGAATTATACCATGGCCTTTTCACCACCATTAGGCCACAATTTCCACTTTCACATGTTATGAATATTGCCCAGAGGATGGCTCCTACTGATTTTTGTGACACTGTGGCCTTTCCTTCAGCACTACCCGTAGTCCAAACTTTCCACTTGCACACAAGTTATCTCAAAATCTAACCTGGCTGAGCACATTCATCCTAAACCCTAACTGCTGTATATGAACGACTCCTCATATTTCCTCTAGTGCCACCCTTGTGCAAATTTAGGACAGCACAGACTCACTACAGACTCTGGGTACTACACAGAGGTTACAGGATAGGTGGGCACTAGGGACATCTGGGCACCTTGATGTAAAATTGGCTATTTTGTCCAAAATGTTAAAATATATACAGTACATATATATATTTGAAAAAGTGTCGTAAGTCATGTAAAGCCTATACATGATGTGAACATGCACGATACATCATTATCAGACTTAAATTTATCCTTCAACTTCTTGTTTATACCCCAAAATGACTGGATATACAGGTTTTGTAGCAATTAGTAGCAATTGTAGAAATATTAGATCTTAATTGTCGAATGCTTAATCATGTACACTTTAAATACTTAAAAACATTTTCCAAACATTCTATTTTCATCGTTTTGTAAAAACAAATACCAATTTAACACAGAGGTGAGTGGTGACTCCTTGCCTTGGTGCCCACCTATCCTGTTACCCACACAGACAGATAGCGGGTCCAAAAAGAAAGTTTGTTTGGTATTTACAAACAATAGGCCTACTAGGCACATGGCGGCGAATTCCTCTGAACATACCATAGGTTAAAACAAGGCACAAAGTAGCCTACTGTAGCTCGCTTGTGACGTACCAGTCTAGAAAGAGAATGTGACGTCCGCCCATTGAAAGTAATAGCGAAAACCCCTCAAGGTGGCGCCACCAGTCCATCGAACGGTTCCTCAAGCTACGTGTAGGGCCTACTGACGTAATTCCAAGGAGGCCTTCTAATGTGGTAGTTTGGAGAACTGTCGGTGTGAAAGCGGTTGCCTAGAGCGGTGCACACAAAAGACAAGTTAAATTAGCTAAAGATCAAATAATAAGAATTTGAAAGAAAACAACAAACAAACTCACCTCGTTTTACTTAAGGACTAAGCAAAGAAATCTCCAAATTGGTTGGAACTTCGAATAGAACACAGACAACTTGACTCTGAACCTGAATCAGCACCTGTGAACATTGAGGATGGAGTTATCAATACTGCTGCGCTACAATAAGCCTTAGCTAATAGGGCCATGCGACTCATGCTCAACACTGTCATAATAACATGTTGGTGTAACAATTGAATCACATACTGGATACAGAAAAGTTCAGACCTGTCAGAACACACAATTTTCACGTTGAATTATCAACTGACGGCGACGCACGTCACGCACCAGAGAACTTGCTAAGATCAACATCATCTGACGCAATCAAGGATTCTAAAGACGGAAACACAAAAAAGCTAAGAAACGGCACTTCTTTTAAGGTAGGTAAGCACGAACATTTTATTTGGAATTGGAGTAGCGCCGAGCCGCCTACTACGTGCCATACTAGCCATGGATCCAAGACCGTCATGGATGAACTTCAACATAGTGTTTGCACTTTCTCCCTTTTTGGCCCGTATATCTACTTAAACGTTCAGATTTCAAATATAAAGTGCTTATCCCATGGCCACGGATGTTGCAATTATGTACGAGCCCTCCGAAGTACCCGTATGTTCCGTATTGTTCAATAAAAAGCATTTTAATCCAATTGGTGGCCATTTTCTCCTAGTTATAATGTATCAGAGTGCAATACACCTCCCAACCGATAGGCGTAGTTGAAAGCATTATGGAGCTTTCCGATCTGATTAAAATGCTTTTTATTGAACAATACGGAACATAGAGGTACTTCTGAGGGCCCGTACATAATTGTAACATCCGTGGCCATGGGATAAGCACTTTATATTTGAAATCTGAACGTTTATGTAGATATACAGGCTAAAAAGGGAGAAAGTGCAAACACTATGTTGAAGTTCATTCATGACTGTCAGGTATCAGGGCTAGTGACCGCCTGCCTATACAGGTTGTAACTTTGATACAGCCTACAGCGTTATAGTGAGATATAGCACCGACTATTGCTACTTTTAAATTGTTGCAGTTTGAGGATTTGGTTGCATTTTATAGGCTATCCTCCTGATAACCAAGGAACATAAGTGCATATTCCAACTTAAGGTTTCCTGTTATTTTCTATTTGAAGAAGAAAACATTTTACAATTTAGAATCCATCACAATTATTTTTATTTTTACGTTGACCCATCTTTGGGTAGGGAGAGAGCAAGGAGAACAATTTAATCAGCAAAGAAAAACATGTCAAGGATAGGCAAAGATCAAAGATTTCTACATAAAGAAACAAACAAACAAATGGGTAGCATAAATCAACAGACCAGTAGCATATGTACATGAAGTTATGCATATGGTGCAAAGTAGTAACACTTCGGTAGGCCCACATAGCAGCAGGTATGTACATGAGATTAGACATTAAAGTGCAAAAGAGTATCAACGCATTGTACCTGAGATTAGACATTAAAGTGGAAGAGCATGAAATTGTCAGGTTCACCTAGAATGGTAGTCCACATAGGGCGGTAACTTAAACAGGTAAAATCCACATGGTAGATCCACAAGGAAAAGTAAACTCCATGGCCCTTGATACTGGTAGGCGTCCTTGCCTGGCCGTGGTCGTTGTAGGAGTGTGAACAGTTTGGATTGGTGTGAATATTATTGCAAATAGAGAATGGTTACATGGGCTATTTTACTGCATTAATAGCCTAATCAATGATTGCAGTTGTTCAAGTTTTAGATTGATGACTTGGCAATGCATTTGCCATGCTCACCAAAGAACATCGCTTTGGTTAAGCAAGTGATGTAGAGCTGTTTCCCAATCAGTGGTTCGGGGACCCATGTTTGGGTCGCGGACAAATTTTTATGGGTTGTGAGTAAATATCCCCCTAGTTTTTATTCCTACATTTAAAAACAAATTTATTTCATTTCAAAAGATTTAAACAAAAAATAAATCACAACTTTTCATCATTAAAAACTATTGACACATTTTTCAAAAGTATTTCATAAATATATATATATTTTTTTTCCATGAATAAAAACTATTAATTAAGAAGTAGTGAAAATGGCAGATCTACAAGTTCACAACACGGCACGAAGCAACACGTTGTGAGCTTGTAGATCTGCTATTTTCACTAGTTTGGGTTCCGGGCAAACATCTAATTTCCCTTGAGCTAAATATTTTGGTAACCGCTGATATAGAGAGTCCATCTATAGAGCTATATATATATATATATATATATATATATATATATATTGGCCCACACTAATCTACTTGTATACATACTAGAAGGTCGGGCCGCTACGCGGCCCTCCCGTCTAGTAGCCTGGCCCGCACATCGGAGACAGAGACAGAAGAGCGTGTAGACGTTCCTTGCAACACCGGTGCTTGTTTCTCGCATATGATTTGGCAACGCGCAAAACGAAAGCAGCGAAACCTAACTGCAGCATGCAAACCGAAAGCGAAACCTAACTGCATCATGCAAACCAAAAGCGAAACCTAACATGCAACTGTGTCCGTTCCCTGTTCCCTGGTACAGCCAGTTTGCGGATTGTAGTATAGATAAGGGACTTTATTTCCCCCTGTGCCCAGACAAGCTAGAACTGGCCCTGGCTACGAGAATTCTCTCTGAGAAGCAGAAGACATTTCAGCTAGACACCAGCTGCTGGTAATAGGTCTTGGATTTGTGTCGTCACTCTATATAATTGTCATCACGAATCGATGTCCAACATTTTAATAGTTAGGTGTTGCTAGCTGTTGTAGCGTGTAGCTCTTTGCATTATACTTGTGCTTGTTCAGCAATACTTTTCACTTTGCTCACTTCTTTGTCAATATGGTAAAACTTGTCATAAAGTGCTTCCCATGACAACTAAATACACGTTAAATATGCAATGGACTAACATTTTACCCCGTAGCCGAACAAGATAACCACTTTAACCCTCTTTACTTAGTAAACTTGACCCGAGTTGTCTCTGCACTTGGTTGGTCCACTCTTTTTTCCCTTCTACACCAAATCTATTTGCCAAAAATAGCTGATCTACAGTACCATCTCACAACGCATTGCGACGTGACACGTTGTGAGTTTGTAGATCTGCTATGTGCCGCAAAAGTTTGCCCCAGAATAGGGATGCTATTCAAGTGGTTAAAGCCAGGCCCAGGGGCAGAACTCACAACAGGGCCTTCGTCAACCACGATACTGTATATCAATACAGTCCCATTCTACATTATTTTACCCCAACATTACATTTTGACTCAAATTCAATGTAAATGACATCGCTGCTTTAATATTGCAATGTAGCCTGAGATGTCAAGCAATTTCTCACTGAGGTAGGAATAGTGCCACCAGAGGATGAGTGTTGTGATATTTGAGACGAGCATTGTCATCTCCGCTAGCCTGGAAGTAAGTGTGTGTGTGTGTGTGTGTGTGTGTGTGTGTGTGTGTGTGTGTGTGTGTGTGTGTGTGTGTGTGTGTGTGTGTGTGTGTGTGTGTGTGTGTGTGTGTGTGTGTGTGTGTGTGTGTGTGTGTGTGTGTGTGTGTGTGTGTGTGTGTGTGCGTGAATAAATACATTTAAATAAATATAACGATTTGCTTCCTAATGTTGTTTAAACCAGTGGTTCTCAAACATTTTCATGTCAAGGCCCCCCAAATTAATATGTAGTTGTCCACGGACACCCATCTGAAAATATATTGTGCCAGGGACCCCCATAATATTTGTGTATTTAGTGTAAAAACGTGGGTCCACATGTTTTACATTTGTTACACTTTTTTTTCAACTAGCAGATCTACAAGCTCACAACACGTCGCGATGCGACTCGTTGTGAGCTTGTATATCGGCTATTATTTTCAAATAGCTGTGTTTGTGTGTGTGCTCATGTGGCCTAGACGCTTCTTTTGGGCTTGTTTTCATAGACCTGACCGCTTGTTTCTCTTGTAAAATCTGGCAAAAGTGATCACATTTCCTGTGCACACTGCCAGCAGGCCAAGGAATTCATTTCCCTTCACTTTGGTCTCCGACAACTGTTATTTTTGTGAATTCATAACCTCAGACCCACCGTCCCTCCAGGCTGTGTCCGCAAGGCTTTGGAATAGAACCAGCCATTTGGGCGCAAGCTGTCCGTCCGGTGTATGGGATCTATACAATTCACTACAATTTGCTCCTGTCAGCTGTAGCCTGCAGCTATGTAACTCTTTATTGCATCCTAACCTCTGTTCATGTTAAGAAATTTTTTTTTTCGTTAGTTAAACCAACATTGTCGCTGGCCCAGCTCAATAGAGGCGGCAATTGCGCCCCCCCAGTTTAAGTTGTATGTACCCTATAGAAATAAGAGGCTGAGAGATACAAGTCTCATAGATGACAGTAATGTTTCACCTCTAAAATATTTGAAGCCTGTTAGTCTCTTTTCCCACTGTACAAACAGCATTCAATATTGTTCTGAAACAGCATTGTTATTTCAGGACCATGGACAGCGCTTTGTTGTGTGTTGTCAAAAGAGTTATTAGATTTGAACCTCACGGCATGCTGTACGCGATGAGATTAAAAAAATTACTGAAACTGTTAACGCTTAAACTCATTTGCTTGCTAGTTAGTTACACTTTTGCCATCGTGTTAACTTGTTTTCTATCCTTATGATTATATTTTGTAACTGCAAAACCTTGGGAGCATGTATGGAATCTAATAGAGCACCGAAGTCTGACGTAATTTACGCATCCTACCTGGGTCGTTTTTTTTTCCTTCAGAATTTCCATAGACTTGTTTAATATCGCGTCACATAAGAACTGTGTTCCAAAAATAAACAAATGATCCCGGCGGCTTGACTCATATGGATATGAAGCATCAACTGACGTTGAGAAAACGCTAATGTTAACGCTGCCAAATTAGTACGAATTAGTACGAATGTGACTGACTATCATAAACGATACAGAGCCACCTCCCTGACAATATCCCCGGGACAGTTTGTTTATTTTTGGACCACAATTCTTTTATGGGACGATTCTAAGATGACCCAATGTTATTCTCCATAGAGAAATTACTTCCGCGACCCAGGGGATGAGCGAGTGATGGTACTCTATTTAACCCACTCCAGAGAGAGAGAGAGAGAGAGCTGCATGGAATGAGCAGAAAGACGGATGAAAGCGATCTGATCATCTTTTGTTTTACTGGGGAGCACAGGGCCTGCATTGTTGTGGTGGCAATGCAGCAATGCATGTCACTGTTGGTCTCATTGGTCAAGTTAATACGTTTCTTACATAGCGTCTACGTCTAGGATAACACCTAGGATGCACATGCACAGAGAGACACACACAGAGAGACTGTGCACCTGCAGTATGATGCGCGTGCATGTACACACACAGTAGAGAGACGCTATTAATGCGCAGAGAGAGAGAGAGAAAGATGCAGTTTGACGTGACTGCATCAGAGAGTGTATGTATAATTATTGGGGCGTGCTTCCTGGTGGAGATTTATGCTCCACTGAGTGACCCTTTCTAGTAAATTCTTGTCATCTTTGTCCAGTAGACAAAATAAAGCTTTAAAAAAGAACAATTACCCTGTGTCAAATATTGTAGCGGATGTCATGGCTATCAGCTGATGTTCTCTCCTGCCCTCTCCCCTCAGACCTCTCCAAGCTTGTCAAAGCTAGCTTCAAGCAAAATTTCTAAATGTCTATTTCTACTGTATTATGCTATTGCTTGTAAATTACTTTGACTGTGACAAACAAAAACATTGAATGTGGTGACAAAATCCACTATTGATCACTTGGGGCTTAGCGAGCAGTCTATTATGATAAAGACATTTTACAATGCCGTGCATAAACGTCCTTTATAGCCTGGAAAAGGGGGTGGAAAAATGAATTGGAAAAATTTGTTTTGGGCAAGAGTGCTACGCCATCACTCAACGCTTGGTTTCCGTATTCACAGATGCACCCGTCTCTGCCCATTTGGTTGGAGATCACCGCTGTAGATGCTTGAGCCAACACCTGCAAAGTGTGCCCATTGCCCAATGTGTTACCCATATGTACCAACACTCACATAAAGTGGTGTGATGAAGGGTTTAATAGAGAGAGGCCGATCTTTAAAACACATGACAGGCTATATAGAAACACTGGGCTCTATAAATTTTAACATGCAGGGATAGTGCCGAATTTCACCAGTATAAAGGCAGTTGTTGCCTTTTATTATGCATTTTCTTTAATATGGGAACAATTGATCCAAAGTTTTTGCAGAGGTGCCTGGAACATCATGTTCCACCCGGTAAAGTGTTTGAGGCATATTATTAATCATAGCCGAGCAGTCCAATTAACATGTCAAGCATTTGTATTCAGATGCTGTTGGGAAGTCTTTGCCTGGATATTGTGTAGCTCTCCTACGATTGGTATTCCTTGGTATTCTCTCTGTCGGCTGCTGGTTTCTATACTCTCCGAGTACAGGTTTAGGATCTACACCACTGGTCTTCAACGTTTTTCAGGCCAAGGACCCCCTACTAGCTGAGAGAGAGATGAAGCAGGGACCCCACTACATATTGTATCAAATTGTGTCGCAGATTAAACCTTTTCCATAGATAGTCTATCAGTGTTGTGTGAATTACTGTTTTTTTTTCTTCAGACATTTAACCACTGAAAACCTCAATACTTGACCGTTGGCTCTGTACTTGATCTGCATGCAACGCTTGTAGATCTACTATTTTCGGCTAATGTTCCCCTCAGAATAGGGATTCTAGGGTTGAAGTGGTTAAAAAAAGAATACATATCACACAAAGATTTGGCGGCCCCCCTGTAGTAACCATGAGGACCCCCTGTTGAAGACCCCTGATCTACACAATCAGCTAAGCTGGGGTGTCATTTCAGACATCCCACAAGCTTCAGTTCAGCTTGGATAGGCCCTATAGCGGAAAAACCCTTTGGATTAGGTGCAGCTCTCTGGGACTATCCAGAGTATAGTGGCCCCAGGTACTGTGTGAAACACTACAAAGATTTACATCCTTTTGAAATGGCTTGTGGTTCACTGGATGCTCCTGGATGTAGTGCATATCAATCTGTGCCCTCTGCCGCCAACAGTATCTTAGAGACAATAATGTGTTAGTGCATTGAGATGGTCAATTGGGTCATACAATACTCCTGACCCTTGTCTTCAGACTTCTCTTAAACCATGTCCAATCAGATTCACCCAAAGGAAATTAGGGGGGGGGGGGGGGGTCGGTCTGGGGTACTTGAGTGTAATATATTATGAAAATGAGCCGAGTTCAGATTGCTGCTCCCCTGGTCATTATGTGGCCATTTAGGCCGGCTTTAGCCCCTTCTCTCCCACCCCGAGGGCCTCTCCATCTCTGGGCTAACAGCTAATTAGCATGAGGACGCTCAGCTAATGCAGCAATGGCTCTCTCTCTCTGATCACATTCACTCGATGGCTGAGGACGCATGGAGAGATGAAATTAGAGTGATTAATTAGGCTTTGACACTCCGCCAAAGGTTCTCAATTTAGCGCTGTCACATCAATAAAGAAGGCATCTCCTCAAGCCGCGCGCGGAGGGCGACCTAAAGGAGAACGACGTGGGGGTATTACCAACAATTAAGACCAATTAGTGGGAGCAAACCCTCTGATGGGAAGACATACACAAACACATGACAGAGCACTTAGAGGTCTATAACAAACTAGCCCAGCCTGCAGACATTGTAATGCCCCCGTACCCCCTCCCGACCTCACAAATGGGACACAAATTTGCGTGCGAGTCTGCTGCCCAAAATTGTGTTGTTATCACCAATTGTTCACCAATTACCCGACATTGTTAGGATTATGACTGGGAATGGAATAGACCATAACTTAAAATACACATGGCTGATTCTCCTGTCAAAAAGGGTGATTTTCCCCCCATTTTGGGCCCTGATCGTCTTCATCTAACAACCCTTGCAAAAAAATAAATAAAACCAAACGTTCCACAGATCTCAACAATCCTCACCTTGACAGACAAGGAGGAGAGCTCATTTAATCCAATCCAGCCATTACCATGTCTCAGGGAAAGGACTGCCTTGAACAACCAGAGAAGGAAAGAAGGGGGGGAAAAAAAACACTGCTTCATTATCCTCTTCCCCAAGTGACAAATCCTCCCTGAATGGAGCAGAATGTAAAAGTTTCCCTGGGACATGCCGGGCTCCTGCTCTATTTAGATATACAGTGAAGTGCTGTCAGGGTGGCAGCACTGTGGCGGTGGCAGCATGCAGCGCACGGCAGAGCGCGGCAGGGTTTTTTTAGGGAGCGGCACTTAGCGATGGCGCGGGGAGCCCAAGCCCGCGGAGCTGCCTTGGCTGAGTGGCTCTCCCTTTGGGCGCAGGTGTGTGAGCGCTGCACAGGCAGCTGTCAGCAGAGAAGGTGGCATTTCCCCGCGCTGACGCTGACAAGAGGCTGTCTGCAGGCAGCAGGAGCGCCGCCAGACTGACATCCTGTTTATTCGCCGGTGACATCCCGGGCCGGGGATGGGTGTCGCTGGCATTTTGATTCACCTGGCAGTGTGAAAACTTCCCCCCGAAACGTTGTGTGATGAAGTCTTTGTAGAGTACACATAACCGGAATAATTGAAGAGTTCCAGCATGTGTGGGCTCCCCACCACCACCACCACCTACCCATCATCATCATCCCTGCCTCCTGGCTGTGCACGGAAGGTAGGCTAGCATGTAACTAATGGTCACGCGCCCGCGAGCACGCGCGCTTTTCAGACACACACACAGCCAACGAGACAGAGAGCATATGCTCTCACACAGTCCCTGATAGTTACACCCACACAGATATACATGCAGTGAGGAATCTGTCCCAGATATGCTGCCACTGAACACATCATGTCTTAGCCTAGAATGTTCTATTATCAAATACTTTGTGATGGTATTCAGGTCCTATACTATATAACATTTAATGTGATCCTAATGTATTCTGATTACAAAATTATCAGCACAACAAATATGGAACATAATGTAGACTCCTGTGTTAACTGTCGTGTCATCCTGTGTAGTTCAGTGGATAGCACATGGTATAGAAGGTGCTTACATACAGGGAGCAGACAAACATGCATGGACAATCCTGTGGACTGTGGATTAACTGGATTTTCTTATTTTGATCTGGTTGGCTGTAAGGCATTGTCTACTCTATTCGGCTACTTGTGTATTATATCCACCAGGCCAGGAGGCAGAGATTATGTTTATTTGTTTTTATTTTTTTATAAAATAAAATAAAAGCCCCCTCTGGGGCAGTGAGCTAAAACCAGAGGTTCCACCTCCTCTCGACCGAAAATTTGAGACGCGAGCATGGATCATTGTTTTTGTTTTTTTGTTAGGACATCGTAACCAGGTGTTGTTGTTGTTTTTCTGCATAGTGCAGTGAAGGATAGTTCTATCCTAGTAATTCTCTAGGTGTATACTTTTGTATACTGATTGATTGAATATTTTATTAGACAGATATGCAAACAGCGCGAGTGCAGTCAAACACTTACTCTAAAAAGATAACACAAAAACGTCCAGTGGACTTGTTTTCCTATGTTCTTTATTGATGGTGCTTTTATTGATGATTGCTGTATACTTTCCTTACTCTGTATCTGTAACTCTTAACTGCTGTGCTGCCTCTGGGTGACTGAAATTCCCCCGTGGGATCAATGCAGGTATCTATCTATCTAACACAGGGAAGAGGAAGTGGCAGCAGCCATAATTTGGAACCTCCGGGTTCAGTCCACAAAATTGCTCATTGCCCCCAGAGCTATCGTTCATAAAAATAAAGGACCAATGGGTTCCACTGGGTCACTAACAGGGAAATTTGACTCTTACTGTAGGGTCAGGTCAATACAGGCTCCATCTGATGTCGGGGAAATAAACGTCTGTTTCGGACGGGCTGTCAGAACTATTTAGGAATGTCAGGACATCTGGGGTTTGCCGGAGCGTCCGGAAAAAAAGCCCATCATAAGTTCTGAATAATATCAAAATTTTGTTATCACCTCCCTTTCAAAAAAAGTTCAGACGCCGGAAGGTGGATGTATTGCACTTTAAGCTGTATCTCAATTCCATAATATATACTAATACTATCTCATATACTGACCTTTCCAGTATATTGCTTCACCAGTTAGTGTACTAGTGTAATTCACATGGTACCATTTTTTACTAACAGGAAATTACACAGCCTGCTGCGCTGCTTGACATAATCAAACTGTGACTCACCTCAACTCAACCACAACTATTTGACGGGTTGAGTGGTCATATTTGACGAGTAGGGGTGAGAATGTGGCAGCTCATGCATGCTGTCCATGTAGACTCACGCCATTAAAAACAATGAAAGAAAATTCAGTCAGACACTCTCGTAAATAAAACCATTTATTGCAATGATATTAAATTGTATTTGGCAGTATTGCTCTGCTTTCGAAACAACCGGCTCCCAGGACACTCCGCGCAAGCATGACATACAGACTCTGAGATCACAAACCCCCTGAAGCAGACCCTAAAGATACATTATTACATGGACATGAATGATATTAGACATAAGAAGAACCCCTCATAGGGCAGTGTAAAGATACTCAGAAATTAAAAGAATATGATGCAATGCATATGAACCCACATTAAATGACATTTCTGACATAGTGAAGACCTAAACGCTATGGCACAGGAGGAGGCTTGGGGGGGGGGGGGGGGGTGTGGAGGGAGTTTGTTCACTGACGAGCTGTCATTGTGGTAGCAGCAAGAGATGTTCAGCATGTATAGTGAATGACGGTCTCCTTAAATAGACTGTGTAGATTGAGCCATTAAGAGTGTGGCTGTACGTGATTGGAGGCTGAATGCGCGTGGGACTGACTTGACTTCCGTGCCAGCCTGAACCACTGCAATGGTCCCTTTAAAAACATTGGCAACAAGGAAGGCTCAGCGCAGGCACTCGCTTGGCTGATGGCTCATTTGGGCCGCCTCACAGGACTCTAAGCTGGCTCTGCTGACTCAGCAGCGTTCGAGATGCATACCAATATCATACCCTCGTCATCAAATTGTACGCGAAAGGGCCTCCTCTGTGTCGGCGTCAGATGCAAATGGCACCTGAGCAGCAAAATTTGATAGGGAATGGGCTGTACAAACTACAGCTGATCCCAAGTTTAAAAACTATTAGGCCTATATTGAAAACCTTATTGATTCTAGTGTTCTTCTTTGAGATCGCAGATGTTACAGTTGTTGGTTTGCGTGACCCAGGCACACAGCAAAGAGGTAGGTGAAGCTCGAATGGGCGAATTTATTTATTGTTCATGAGTAAATAAGAAGTGGGAGGAATAGGAGTTCAGGATCCGGGGGTACTGGAGAAGTGAGGAGAAGCCATGGGTCGGTGATAATCACAGAGAGAAAAACAACAGACGGCTGGCACTGCAGCTGTGTGAAGTTGAACAGACTGGCAATGTAGCTGTGTAAAGAAAGCACTACAAACACTGACAAGCTATGTAGGCTGGTCTATACTTTACCATACGTGTAGACTGGTTAAGCTGGCAAGGAATGGCACGCATACCGGGTTCTTGTAGAGGTAGGAGTTGATTGAAGACAAGGGACAGGTGCAGGGATTGGAGAGGAAAACGGATGCGCTGAGTTGTGCCGTGGAGTTGTCAGCGACGGGAGTATGCACGCTCCTCGCGTTGCCACGCCTGAGCCAACGTGCAGGGAGCCTCCAAGTTCAACAAGGCAGGAGAACAGGCAGGTGAAGTTGAAATGTGAGTGCCCGACTGCCCGTACTCTGGGGAATTGGAGTGCCGTAACCAGGTACGGGACAGAGAGTAGAGGAGCGGAGGGTGCGCGCAGCGCGTGGGAGTGAAGTTGAGGACGAGCGAGCCATAACAGCAGAGACAACACTTCCAGTGATGAGTTGATTACATTTCTTTTTACAGCCTTGAAGTGCTTTATGGGGCTTTATGGGACAATAGCATGCATGTACAGTATACCGATTGTATTTTGTTTTTCCATTGTGAATGAACTATATACTCGCAACATTTATTTGGCCATTTATGGATTCGAGACCGGTGCCGCCTAGAAATTCTGGTCCCAATGACCACATGTCACATTAGACCCACACACAATGTATTAAACAATGAAATCTATAAACCATGCATGTCACATTCCTGTGAGTACAATGTCCTTGTAATCCCCCAATGAATTATAACATGTGACATTTATTCGTGTTCCCTCGCTGCGACATGGGCTCACAGTATGCTGATGAATAAAATCGGTTCAAAAGGTCACTTTTAAGTGTTCCACTCATTAACGTACAGTATGTGTTGACATTAGTTGATTCAGTTCATTCAAATGAATACACAATGACACACCCACTATTCTCAAGCAAATATACTGAATCCAATAAAGCATTAATTAAAAAATAGCATTAGCATTAGCTGTAACAATTAAAATGACACAAACATTTGTATGTGACTTTTAGGGCATTTTCAATGGTTATATTAGGATCAAACTGTAATTGAAACCAAAATGACTTTACCTCACCTGCACCCGGGTACACTAAGAAAACATGGGCTGTTATAAACAAAACAAATTTCAAAATGGTGCTTGCCTAATGCACGTACACACACACACACACACACACACACACACACACACACACACACACACACACACACACACACACACACACACACACACACACACACACACACACACACAGTACATGTGAGAGGAGCATGGCTATAAATAAAGGCATCTCACAGAGCCAAGGAGCAGTGGCATATGATTGTAGGGAGCACGCACACGAGAAAGGTTACAGCGCGCCGGCGGTCCATTTGTCATGTTTGGATACAAACTACTTGATTCCCCAAATGAGTGGCGAGGAATCCCACGACATCAGCACTTAATCACGGCCCGTTCACCATTATAAATCAGTTGAACTACTGACATCTGAACTTTATTCCGTGCATACTGTAAAGGCCACAGGCGCAGGCTCACGCTATTAGGAGGAGGCTGATCCATTGTGCCGTGCATTCAGGTCAGAAAGCAGGGCGTCGGGATGCACATAGCATGCATCACCTGAGTAATTGTAGTGCAGAGACAATAATAAGACGAGACGAAAAAACAAAGAAGACAAATGATATTGTGGATTTTTTCCCCCTTTTCATTCAAAGAGGCTCAAGAATTTCTTGAATAGTACAGGAAAAAATATGCGAAATAAAAATGCCTGTTTATAGGTCTATATGGACAGCGTGTGGGTGTGAAGGAGGGGGTCTTCGGTGTCCACGCATGTGTAATTGTGTGGATACGTGTACGTGCGTTTGAGAAATTGAATGACCACAGGTGTGCGTGTGTGTGTGTGTGTGTGTTCGTATACAGCGCTGCCTTCTTTCTCATTCCAGTGACGAGCCTCACATCTAGTCTCTTCATGTGTCAATAGCGTCATTGCCCAAGTGTGGTGGGTGTGCTGCGGCAGAAGCCCGCTCTGTGCAGTAGGAGTTGTAAAAAAGGCCCCAGTTCACTGCTCCTCCTGGCCTTTATGTGCCCTAGACAATAGGCAGACCTCCCAGTAATGCAGCTGGGCCTGGCTCTCCACACAACAGCGCTCTCTCATGCTTGCCCCCGGCTCTCCTGTACTTGGGGAAAGGTTCTGTGTGATTCAACTGTCACTCATGGGCGGCCGGTGAAAGGCTCTGTGCCGCCTGAGTGGTGAACATTTCTGAGGCCCAAAGTGGGTCTGCGGTGGGAGGGATGCCATTGTTCTGCAGGGTTCCCCACTCCATCGGGACCTGCTTTTGGGGTCTCTGGAAATGGGGCCACAGTAAACAAACAATACGTCCCTATGAATGGATAATGATGCACATGTTTACTGAGTGAGACCAGGCCATTCTCTGTTCCCTTCGTCAGAGGAGACGCGTGAAGAAGGAAAAAAAAAGTTTGAGGTTTCGATTCGCACAGAGCGAGCTTTTATTCACAATATCACCCCCGCCACCATAACTGCCTCCACTGTCACCCCACCATAACCCAATAGAGATGTCTCCTGGATGTGTGTCTTTTGTGAGTCCTCGGTTTCATTCAACCTCAAACAGTGTCTTTGTAATAGCAGTTTGATCCATAGGTTGGTGGTCACTCAAAATGATTACCAAATGTCGTCACAAAAGGGCCTACATTAGATCCTATAATTAAGGCAACATTTGCATCACCCAAATCACATGGAGAGGTAACAAAAATGTAGACGTTGACTCATAGACTGCTTATTCATACACTATTTATTGTCATCACTGACTCACGTGTGTTTGTGGGAAATTAAGAGTTAAGTTCCCACTTTGTCACAAGGTACTAAAACATCAGACAGGACCACATGTTGTACTTGCAGAACATCTCCTTTGTCTTGTGTGTGTGTGTGTGTGTGTGTGTGTGTGCGCGTGTGTGTGCGTGCGTGCGCGTGTGTGAGAGCTGGGTTTTTATTGTTCCATCAACGACACATTGGGAGGCTCAGGGTCTTCGGTGCACACCGGAAGGGAGACGGGAAACAATGGCACTCACATAAAACCCCTCTCCTCACCGCACAAGGGCCTCTGCTGCCTTGCATTCCCGTACCGGAGCATGCACCGTCCGACCCAGGAGGGCAGCCCATCTCAGTCACTTGACTCAGGAGGACTCTCCTGGAGAGGTGTAGGGGCCAATATGCTCTCTGGGGCCATTAAACCCAAGCACCGCAGAGGGTACTTGTTCCTCTTTCTGAGGACCATGCACACTGGTGAAATACTGGATTCCTCATGATTTTTTAAATGTTTAGCTGATATATATATAGAGAGCATATTTTCAGCATTAGAAAACTGATGTATTTGTAAGATGTGGTTGGTATAAACATACATAATGCATCAATATTACTAGAACCTTTAGCAATTATAGAGCATAACCATTCATTTACTCCATAGACATTTCAGAAAATCATTTATACAGTAGACATTTCAGAAAATCATTTATACAGTATAAAGAGTTTTAAGCCTGGTACCAAGCCAACCAATAATACAAGATGAATCATGACCATTAAACATTTGATTCGGTCAAAGAAATAATGATAATTGGAAAGTGCAAACAAAAGATGAAGGTAAAAGTGTACTGTGTACATCATTATTTTTTATTTATTTTGTTTATTTGAAACCATTGCATACATTTCCAGTGCTTCTCAAATGTAGTGTTTTTATTAGTTAATAATAGTGTTGCAACATCTTGTCATTGTCTTGTGGTGATTTTTGATGACTGTTGGCTTACGACCACCCCTCTTGGCAATGGGATCTAGTGGCAGGAGAAACTCACAAGCCGACTGTGACCTTTTGCGGGTAAGGTAAATATTTCCATGGTAACAGCGAGCTCTACCAATCCAAGACGTTGCTGTTACGCTTAGGATTGTGGGTAGTGTAGTATTTCTCTGTGACATCGCAAATAAATCATGTTTTTCTTAAAACTACGTTGATCGCATATGATCTTGTGACTTCTATACAGCAACATACTTACATACAGCATACCGTTGTGTCACAATCTCATAACTATAGTGGTAAGTCTGTCCTTGAATGGATTTGACATTAGAGCTAATAATAAAATCCTCTATGCAGAATAGGAACAGGATTTCTACTTCCGGAAACTGACTGTTGAGCTGTATTTCGAGGATGATTTGTTATATTATGTGAATCACTGTAACAGTTTTATTTGTTGTGTTCAAGCACTGACACAGGCAGACATACAGTACCCAGAAAACACACACACACACACACACACACACACACACACTTCCAGATGCGCGCACACAAATTTTGTGTGAACATATGCACAAATTCACACATACACACATGGTGTACCCACTCGTGTGTATGTGTGAATTTGTGCATATGTTCACACACACACACACACACACACACACACACACACACACACACACACACACACACACACACACACACACACACACACACACACACACACACACCGTGAGTCTCCTGTGCAAACTTCAAAAGGTGCTTTGATCACAAATCTGGCACCCAGTTCTCTTGGATTCTCTTTTCTGAGGCGTATTATGTCTTTTACGACTTTCTTTTCTGTTGGCTTATGAGCATCAAATCCACAGAGCTGTGTAGGCCTTATGTTTGTATTGTCGAATTCGAAGGCTTTGCCATATGTCAGTCTCTCTGACATCCTTAGTAGTGTTGGAGATCAAAAGTAAATCAGAATGTAAAAGGGATGGAATTTCTTCCGCTACAAAATAAGTAATATTGTGAAAAGATTACATTTGAATGTGGCCAAAACACAAAATAAGGTCGTCAGTCATTGTAGGAAGGATGGAAATTGCCTCTTTTGTTCCCCAAAAGAAACATTCACCATTTAACCATTTAAAGTAAACCCATATACTAAGTTGACCGGGGTGCCCCAGGGATCTATACTTGTTCCCCTCTACACCAAATCTCTTCACCAAAACACACCTGACCTACAAGATCACAACATGTCACATTGCACCACGTTGTGAGCTTGGAGATCTGCTATTTTCACCAAATGTTTGCCTAATATGCATGCCCAGAATAGGTACGCTGGGGTTCATGTGGTTAAAATAAAAGAAGCACACCCTCTGATAAACTTTGCTCTTTGTATAAATATTCTATAAACGACACAGTAGCCACCTTGATTTTTCTTTTTTTATGAAAATTTTAAACATTGATTATTAACACTTTAACAATGCATTATTATTGATTTTACAAATACTGGATGATGTACTTTCATGTAAGGAAACGATTTTTCAGAACAGAGCTCTTCAAAGGCAACATGTACTGTATTTCTACAGACCATTACGTGAACACCAACACTACTAGAAATGCCCATGAGTCTAATCATTTGCAATATGTTATGTGTCCCTTTATTGTCCAATAATGTCCAGATCAAGCTATTAACTGCAGGGAGGAGAATGCGGGAAATGAGGGGGGGTGTTGGGTGGCGGGTCGGTATTATTCACGTGGAAATCGTCGTATCATAGAAACAACTTAATCTACCTGAGGTGCCCCCAAAGGTATGAATTATGAAGGCATTTACGGGCGCCTCATACATAGCTGTGTTTATTCTCAATTTATGGCTGACAGAACCGAGAGCAGGAAAGCCACTTTGAAACCCTTAAAAACCCTGTGTTTTATTACGCCGCCGCAGCACGACGCAGTTACAGTAGGACCGCAAACGACTCCCCACGGACCCACCGCCTGCCCGCGCAGCCATCCCCACATTCTTAATTTCTGAGGCATAATTCTTTTCAGAAACAACTCGGCTCTCTACGGAAGACCGCGTTTATAAAGGTGATGAATTACTCTCATAAAAGGAACTTTCTCTCTCTCCCCCCTCTTTTTTCCTCATCAAAACCAGAGGATGAAAATGTCCTTAGATCCAAATAAAGAGGAACCCTCGGGGGACGAGCCACGGTGTGATGATCTGGTGGGCAAGGGGAAGATATTATTTCATATAAAAGTGCTGTGGAGTGTGGGAGGTAGATCGGTGGGTGGACAGGAACGGACCTTGAAAAGACTATTACTGTTGGACTGTGGGTGGGGGGTAGAGGGTGGGGGGGGGGGAGCATAGATTTACATGAAACTGTAGTACACAGCAAAAGAAAGAAAATACAGCATAAGTTTGGGATAGCAGGTTTGTTGCATGTCAAAATCTTTATATGATAGGCTATTGTATATTTCATGCATATCGGTATTCTGGATTCTTTATATTTGTACAATGATAGTATCTAGTCTACTGTATTATGCAACTCCTACAGGAGGACTTTAAAATAAGCATTAACCTCTCAAGTCCTATTTTATATTTGGGTCTATTTAGAAAATAGCCGATCTACAAGCTCACATCGTGTCACGATACAACCCATTGTGAGCTTGTAGATCTGTTCTTTTTGAAAATAATCTGGAAAATGTTGATTTTCTTTGCCAATGGCCAATTGCCCAAAATAGGTACGCCAGAGTTAACTTAAGGCAGTGGTTCTCAACCTTTTCATGCCGTGAGCCCCAAAATAATCATATTTGAACAGGGGACCCCCCCACTCTGACAAGCACTTGGAATGTTGGAGTTGAGGCATTACATTTAGTTTGACTCGGTTCCACAACCGTTTATGCTGTAATGGACCTTTTTCTTTTCTATCATCTGGGGACCCCCCAAAATCATCTGGGGACCCCCCCTGCCCGACCCACAGGTTGAAAACCACTGACCTAAGGTACCTTAATTATATAACAATATAGGGTATGAAGTACACTGCAAATCCCATATATAAATGTGTTGCCCGGAGTCCCCTTGGGGTCTATACATTTAAAGGAGTAGTTCACCCTAAAAATTACTCATTTTCTATCAATTACACACCCCATGAAGCCTTGAATTCATGGAGATGTTTTTGTCGCATTCCTGAGCCAATAACTTGATGACCGGCGGAGTCTCCTGTAGGAGACACAATTGAGTCTCCTACTGAGTCTCCTATTGACCGATGACCCGGTCATCAAATTATTGGCTCAGAAATCTCCATGAATTCAAGGCTTCATGGGGTGTGTAATCGATAGAAAAAGAAAAAAAAATCGGACTACTCCTTTAATATCTTTGCAGAAAATAGGCAATCTACAACGCATTGCAACAACGCATTGCGTTAGATCCGCGGAGACAGCAGTTCCACTGATAATGAAAAAGTAGCGTTGAATAGCCTTCAGCGTAGGCTACCTTCAAACGAACTGATGATGATGATGATCAGTTCATCATCATCCTCAAAGCAGTAGTGGTGACTTTCAGAACAACATCGCAAGTTTGTCCTAAACGGTGTTCCGTACAGTTAATTACTTAGCTTTTAGTAGCTCAGCTAATTAGCGGCCACCTTTTTGCAAATGTGAGTCGCACTGAGCCAGTCAAAAGGCTCACGCACATGCACACACACACACGCGCGCGAGCATATTATGCGCACGGGCATACATACACACAGATACACGCTTACAGTGCACCTGTTCTCTTAAATCTTCGCTCAGGTCTCAAATTTGGCAAAAGCTAATTACATAACTGAGTCATCTTTCAAATGCAGGCATAATCATACCTTCGGTACATTGCTGATGATTAAAATAACTCAGGGAATAAGTTGAAAACTAAATAAGAGGGGATGATTATGTTTTCATGAACTTGCCATTTTTCACAGTAGTCCACTGCAAAATCCCGAGTGCTAATTTAACTCTGAAGGGTGTAGAAATGGACCCTTGCTACTAGCTGTGTGACTTAGTGCATACATTTTTCATAGCAGCCTTTTAATACCCAGAAGAGGAAACTGCCTGGTTTATATTTAGTTGTGCGTGGGTGACTGGGTGTCGCACACTGGAAAATAGCAGATCTACAAGCTTGTAGATCTTCTATTTTCTGTGCGTGAAACAACCTTGTGTAACCAAGAACACATCAGGCTGGAGGATGTGACTGATGGAGTAACAGTTTGTGGGCCCTAGGGAGCACTGTTTTGCTCTGCAGTTCACTCACTTTCATAGATGACTTGGTTGGGCCTCCTGGGGAATCGGAGCACATAGAGAGAGAGCGATATAGGGAGACACCCTTTGGAGTGGGGGGAGAGAAAAAAAAACACTTCCTCTGTGATTTAAGGAGCCGCGTGTAGATCAAAGGCTTAGCTCTCGTCCCTATAGTCTCCACTGTTTAGGGAAAAGTCAAGGGGGTTGAGAAATGGATGGCCTAGGGGGCTCTGGAAAGCAAGTGATGAGCCAAGGTTCTGGGGGAAACATACTGTAGTACTGATGTGCAGGTCTAGCCTCTCAATCGTGTGTGTGTGTGTGTGTGTGTGTGTGTGTGTGTGTGTGTGTGTGTGTGTGTGTGTGTGTGTGTGTGTGTGTGTGTGTGTGTGTGTGTGTGTGTGTGTGTGTGTGTGTGTGTGTGTGTGTGTGTGTGTGTGTGTGTGTGTGTGTGTGTGTGTGTGTGTGTGGCATTATTTGTTTAATACATATTGTGCGTGCTCACTTGTAAGTCACTCTGGATAAGAGCATCTGAATTTTAATTGTAAATTGAGCATGCGTGCATGTGTGTGTGTGCCCGCGTGCTCTCGGGGAAAGAGAGGTCAGCAAAGGATAACCAGTATTAGGATGCGTTGCTTTTGTTTCAGTTCCATATAGAAAGTTGATCATTAGTTGGTAAAAGTGGAATTCATCAACATCCAGCGCATCATCCCCAGTGTGGGAGCCTGTGAAGATCATTTTAATGAACCCACACTTCCCCATCCCACCTCCACCCCTCCACTCTGTGCGAGTCGTTCACAGGGATGGATGGAGAGTAGGAGGAGGCGGCACCATCATGCGTGAAGCTCTGTGGTGCAGGTTATCGATTCCACATTGCTTAACAATTCTATGAGTAGCCCAGAGTGCTGATCCCTCTTACCTTGATAGGTGTGTTAATACCATCTGCATGCCGGGGCAACCCCTGCCTGGCTGCCTGCGTGGAGCAAACCCTCCCGCCACCCCCCCACCCCCTTCTCTCCCAGGGAAAGCTGAGGGGGAGGACCAGCCTTGCTAATTAATAATTCACCTCAGGCCAGGCTCCCTCCCTGGTGGCTCCACGTGATTACAGCTCGCAGCCAGGAGTCAAGGTTAGCAGTAATGATAGAGCGGCGCACCAACAATAACTAGCCCAGGATTGGCCTTCCCAGTGGTGTATGGGAAGTAGAGTACATAGGAGAGACGAGTGGAGAGAATGAAGCCTTCACTGGTGTGCTCGGAAAAGGGAGGGGTGGGATGGGGGTGTTTTAGGAGTGCTGTATAAGGCCCTTTGCAAGGGTTTCTCTCTTTTTTTTAGACAAGGCGTCTTAGAAGTACGGTGTAAAATTAATGCAGAGGTCTTGGAGAGTAAATATTGAATAAGTGCAGCTCAATGGAGTTGGAAAATCAAAAGCAGCTCCTCGGGAGCTCTTGGCCCCCGAATCTACTGTGCTGGGTTTGCTGACCTCTGCATTAGCATTATTTTAGCAGGGAAGATAAGGGGAGGTGTGTTGGGAGGAGGAGGGGAGGGGGGAGGAGTGGGCAGAGGGGAGGTGAGGAAGGAGGAAGGTGGTGGTGGTGGGGGGGGGGTGTGCAGCCTGTGGTGCACACCGAGAGAAAAGGAGCACGTCTACAAGGCCGGAGCCCTTCTACTCTGCCAGATCCCTCTGATGCACTTGCACTGTTGAGGAGGAAGAGGAGTTTTTTTTTTTCTCCTTTTTTTTTCTGCAGCTAGCAGCCATCAGGAAGTGCCAAAGCCCGGGGCCTTCGACTAGCAGACTTGGTGAGTAAACCTTGACTTTGTGCACTAACACAGCCCACACTCTGGATGCAAGGTCTGACCCAAGACAGCTTTTTGGCAGAGAGAGAGGTTTCGGTGCGAGAGAGAGAGAGCGCTCGGCTAACTTTAACCCCGAACACATCTTTTAACTCAAGATGCCAGCGTGTTAAAAGATCCTCTCAAAGAGCACATTGTTGCCGCTTATATTTCACAACATCTGTCATGATCGATTACAAATCAAGCGTTCTAGCAGCATCTCCAGGAGGCAGGTTCTTCTGTCAAGGAGGATCGCAATGATCTTGGGGCCTGAAGTTGTTTTCAACCTCTGTGGTTCAGCCATGTTTGGTTAAAGGCAAAATAGATGTACTAGGGATGGCCGTGGCTAACCGTTTAACCGGTAATCTAAATGGTACCCGGTTAATAAATACTAACGGTTAAATGTTAAATTTATTATCATTTGATTTTATTTTTTGGTGCAAAAGTACTTTTTTTAAAAACTCTAAAGTGATGCCTGGAAGCAGCCGCCACCTAACAAAGGTAGGTACAACAGCGTTATGATTGCTGCCAATGGTAATGCCTTACGAACAGTAAATCAGGGAAATATTAACAACCATATGCACTTCAGGAAGTTAAATTACACTGTGTTTTGCTATAAAATTGTTATCTGAATAAATCTTTGATAACTGAGGCAGTTATGTTATACTCACAACCTCATCGACACACAAGGATGGCAGATTGTGACAGCTAACCTCTCGCATATGTATGAAATTAATTATTAAATGATTCATTGTGGTGGATGGTCTTCATATTCATTTACTCACCAAAGACTGTTTACCCACATTTGGCTATACTGGGTTCAACAGTTTCACGACCACAAATACAGTCCTTTCAAAAAGGTAACTTTTATTTTTAATGGTTCATTAACCGGTAACAAGTTTTGGTTACCGTCCCATCCCTAACATGGGCAATTAACTAATTATTAAATTAGGACAAATAATGTAATTAAGACTGAGAACTTGTATTAAATTCTGTTCACTTCTGTTACCTTTTTTGCCTTTGGTTACCAAATGTTTAGAGCTGACTGAACCGTGTTTTTTCATTTGAGTTTTTTCGTGACAAACGTAAAAAAAAAAGACAATATTTCCCCTTTCTAAGGAACATCTAAACTGCATAGTTAGAAAAATATTCAGTTGCTTGGTTGACATGTGGAATTGTCCAGCAATTATTCATGGAGCACTTGTGTTTTATTGACAGACAAACAATCATTATCTGGGGACACACTAGTGGCTTGGTAGGTTAGGCTACATAACATACTACTCACGACCTCATTGAGTTTAAACGTGTTTGCTCATGACCTTTGCTGCATGTCATGTCCTCTAACATGTTTTTCTTTCACCGTTTTCCACGGCATACAATTTCATAGTAGAAATATCTTAGAATCGATATTTCGGACAATATTCCTCTGATCATAGGATGACCGTGTAAGAACGAAGTGCTTTGTATGAGAAGTTGCAGAAATAAGCATTATTACAATGACTTGAATAATTACAAGTTCAGTCAAGTAAAAGTAACCTCTCACCCTCTGGTGTTTGAGGTATCCGCAATGCCAGATTTATGCTCCGTCATATGGTGGCGTCGTATGACAGCGTCGCACACCGAAGATTGAAGATCTACAAGCTCACAGCGCGTTGTGTCCACAGAATGTTGTGAGCTTGTAAATCCGATATTTTCAGGCCTGTGTGATGCCGTCGACAAGGTATAAATCGGGCGAAGCTGAGGACGGTGCGTGTTATTAGCACCCATGTCATAGTCAATACACTAATCATCTTTCTCCATCTTTTCTCCTAATGGGGCAGAATGTCGAGCAAATCATCTCAATTATTTGGCTGTCTCTGGATTTGCACTATAAAGACAAAAATGTACGTGTGTGGATGTGTACGCTGTGTGTAGCCCAGCTCGATGAACATAGAGGGTGGTCCTTAAAGTGATGCTGGGCATTTAACTACGCTCAGTGGCAGCCATGTTTTAATCCACCAACGACGGGTCAGATCCTTTAGAACAGATGAAAGAAAAGATATGCGGGAGTATTTAAAATTTCATGTCAGTTTTATAGACTTAGGCCCTTTTCTTTCATGTATTAATAAGCCCGAGTGAACATCTGAGCACAGGAGATTATGGACTGAAATCTGCCTAAATATGAATAAGTCAGCTTGCGTTAATGTGATTTAGGTCTTTGCTTTTCATCTTCCCAAGTGTCAGAACAGAAGAGTGCAAGTCATTCATTATGGGTCTTGGGTGATGATCGGCCGTGGCTGTTTCAAACAAAGCTACACACACACACACACACACACACACACACACACACACACACACACACACACACACATACATACACACACATACACACATACACACACACACACACACACACACACACACACACACACACACACACACACACACACACACACACACACACACACACACACACACACACACACACACACAGGTCTGTCTCTCGGTGTTAGAGGTGTGGTGCTGTAAATCAAATACTTCTGTTTACTCAAACTTAACTTTTTACTTGAGGTTTCCTAATAAACATCGAAAGCAATCACGGTCATACAGGAAGAATGCTCACAATAAAGGTTCGTGAGGACAGCTAGGGCAGGTCTGGACAAAGTTTTGGATTTATTTCTCTGGGGAAGGGTTGTGGCGAGTGCGTGCATTCTTTCCACAACACTGTCCTGTTTCACATTCATGCAGTTACACATATGCACACCAGGGACCTGCCCAGTACAACCGCAGCCTTCTACTGCTGGGGAATGAGCTGCTTCACTGGAGCAGTTTTGGATTAAGTGGCTGTTCGAGGGCACCGCAACAGTAGTTTGTGAAGGAGACGAGTGCATCACTAATTCACTTTCCCTGCCCAGACCTTCCTAGCTGTTGACAGTATCGGAGAGGCGATGTGATTTGGACGAGCGGGGAGTTGGATGTGAGATACTTCTTGAAGCGTTTTCAGCTGGCTGTGGATCATAGTGTGTGCAGGTGGCCGTTGAGCAGGTGTTATGATGATATGTTATCCTCAGTTTTTATCACACTGTAAATAACTCAGTGAACAAACGCAGGTATTCTCCAAATGCCCGGGAAATAAAGGCAAGCATCCACTTTAATGCTGTACCTGAAGACATCCCTCCACTGCAACTAAATCTGACTTCCCGCACCTGGACTGAGGTTCCTCGACACTGGCTAGCGGGGCAATGGACTGATTAAACTCAAGTCTAATTGGTGCAGGTGCTGGTTGGTGGTGTTATGTTGCCCCAACACTGCCTGGAGCACACCAACCCCACCCCGGCTCCGTCTCCCCTCCCTGCCACCCCCACCGGGTCCCAGAGGGAGGGTCCTGCTGGTGGGAATCAGCAGAGATGGGGCTTTCGGGGGACACAGTGTGGAGCCTGTGCGGCTCCTGTGGTTTTTAAAATAGAGGAAGTGCCCCAGGCTCAATTACTGTCTCATGGAAAGTGGAAGGAACTGTAATTGAATGTGACACCGGCAAGCTGTGTGCAGCTGGCTGTACCGGCGCCTCTTCCAGTCGGGACAACATCTCTAGAAAGCGATCTGCTGGAACGTGCGCGCGCATGCCGTGTGACGACAACAACAACAACAACACCACATGCGGGAGAGACTAGGTGGAGGCAAGCGTCCTTACAGTAGGGTGACCAAATATTCAGACCCTCAAACCGGGACCCTCAAGTCAATGTGCACGGTCGTCGTGCACGGTCGTCGTGCACGTTCATGCACGCGCACGTGTATAAACACCATAGGTGTTGCATATTTAGGCAACGACTGATTGACAAACATCCGCCTCAGCGTTGAATTCAGACACGCAATTCATGTTTTCTGGTTGCTTAGGTGAGCATGTTCACATGAAAAGAATGATAAACGTCTATGCAACCACTGAAAACTATTATACTATTATTATTTTCATTCTGGCAAAAACCGGGACAATTTCATAGTGAATGTTGAAAACCGGTTTTAGAGATATTTGTTGGGACTCGGGACACGCAGCTTGAAAACAGCTGGACAATCCTGGCCAAACTGGGACGTCTGGTCACCCTACCTTAAAGCCTTTACCGCTTAAACCCTCTACACTTGGTAAATTGGACTTGAGTTGGCTCTATACCGCTTTCTTCCGTCTACACCACATCTCTCCATGTGAGCTTGTAGATCGGCTACTTTTGGCTAATATGGATATAGATGCTAGAGGATCAATTGGTTAACCACTTAAACCCTCTATTCTTAGTGAAAGGGACCTGAGTTGCAACTACTTGGTACGCTGGTTTGCCAAAAGTAGACAAGCTTGTACAGTAGATCGGCTATTTTACGCTAATGTGCCCGGTGCCCCCTCCACCTCCAGAATATGGATGCTGAGGTTCAAATGGTTAAGCAGCCGATCGTTGTGGACAAATCAGTGGATGTGAAAGAAAGTGTGTTCAGGAGGTTGTGGGATTGCAGCACGGTTCATCCCATCGTTTCCTCCTGGGCTTGTTGGATTGTGATCTGGTCCCAAAGCAGAAAGAATTACAATCCCCCCTACATTTCTCCTCACC
>NC_137608.1:17028116-17123116 GCF_963280865.1 Gymnoscopelus braueri | reverse complement strand
GGGATAGAGTGGGGCGGGGTGTTCGTACCCTCAGCCACACGCAGCTGGAGCCGCTCTCCTTGTTTTCACTGGTTCATCAAAAAAAAAAGGAGGATCACAACTTTGTCGGCAAAAGACAAGCTTGCAATGTCATCATATTTACTGCCATGCAAGTGGAGTTTTTTTTCCTCTTTTTTTCCCTCCTTCGCACCATCTACATTTTGCTTGCACAATCAAAATGGTCCTCCTCTCTCTCTCCTGGGCAGTGGACACATGAAGAGGATAGGAGGTGAAGTCCCTTGCCTATTAAAACCGAATATGTTTTTTTGTAAGTAGCGATTTGCTGAGAAATGTGTATGGCAGGTTGCAAGCTGCTCATAGTCATTATGTATAGGCTATACCTCAGATTGAATTATTTATTCCTTGATCTAGATTACATAATTGGTTCCCCGCGTGAGGTAATAGTTGAGTCTTTACCTGCGTGAAGTGGATGATTAGTAGGGCAGTATAGGGTGACCACCCGTCCCGAAATTCGCGGGACAGTCCCGAAATTGGACCCTCTGTCCCGCGTCCCGCACAAGCAGGGCAATGTCCCGAAAATCAAAGTTATGGAAAAAAAAAAAAAAAAAAGATTTTATTTTATAAAAAAAAAAAAAAAGTTCATTACATTTTTAAGTTAACTTGCAATACCCTCTTATATCTAATCCTAACCCTAAAACCAAAGTAAAGAAACCAAAAACTGGAAAAAAAACGAACCCAATCCGCCCAGAACCGCGAAAAAAACGAACCCAATCCGCCCAGAACCGCAAAAAAATTTCGCTTCGCGCGCGCGCGGGAGTGGTCCGCATGCACGCGCGCTGCGCGCGCGTGCATGCGTCCCGCGATGTCCCGCGAAACGGGTTAATCTGTCCCTCAATGGACCTGTCTGGAGGTGGTCACCCTAGGGCAGTATTGGGGGGGCGGTTTATAGTGGGTATCTCCGCTATACTTACTCACAGCAAGAGTTTGATTGGATAAGCTAAGATCTGGGGATCGGTAGCAGGGGGAGCTAAGGCCTTGAGCTAATAGACTGTCACTAGAGCCACTTCAGATACTCAGCCAATTTACCATATTAAGTCACTTAGTCCCATCCACGTTCCCTGGTAATTCATTCACTGCTAATGCCCTGATGCTGTTTGGGAATTAAGGTTAATCATCTCCTTATTCATTAAAGCCGAGCGGGCAATTACTTCATGGTGTGCAAAGGGTGGCTCCGGCTGTAGAGCAATATATATACGGCTTAGTTTTTTCAGTTTTTTTTGTCATCACACACTGCAGACTTTGTAATTATATCATAATAAACTACAATTAGTTAGTGAATGGCAGTATATGCTGCTAATGATAAGCAGTAATCTAGCCAGATTTTCGCCCCCGTTCATCACTCTCTCTCTTTCAGCTGTGGTGAGTTCAATTGCCTGTTCTCTATATGCAAATGCTGTGGTTTTAGAAGCTTCTGGTAGTACAAGCAACTCCTGGTGTTTATGTTAGTAAAATAGTCATAGAGGGAGCGCTCGGGTGGCACAGTGGTAAAGTCCCTGCCCACCACCACAGAGGTTGTGGGTTCGAATCCATCATGGTGCATCCGGCTTTGTCAGCGGTCTATACGAACACAATTGGCCCATGTTCGCGGGCAGGAAGCTGGACGGGGAGGGTGACATATTTCATTGCACGTACTCCTACGGGCTGGGGGCGGCACCTGTCAGCAGGGAGTGTTGGGCGGGAGGAGTAGGACGAAGGCCCTACGTCCTCCCGGTGAGGGCTCCTCACTGGCAGGTGAGTCAGTCAGTAGGATACAACAGCATCATAGAGATATGGGGGTGAAAAAAGTTATAGTGATGTTTTGTGCATCTAAACAATGCCGTTTGAGAGCAACTGATGAGCTTATTATAACCCATTCTAGCAGATCTCTTTTTAAAGGGTCATCCTCAGAGGTCATTAGGGAGAAGTTGTGTAAAAGTTTTGTGTGTGCGTGCGCGCGCGCATATATTGTACTTTTTACTCCACTACAACTATGTGAAAACTTTATTTACTAAAAATAGGAATGGAAAAAATCCCCAAAAGGTAGTGCATCCCACATTTCAAATCAAGTGAAAACAAAGTACTCACATTTCCACTTTCTTATTGGCACACACCAACAAACGAACAAATTGGTGTGTGCCATTAAAAAGTGAAAATGTGAGTACTTTGTCCTCTATTGATTAGAAATTTGGGATGTGCTACCTTTTGGGGATTTCTTTATGTATACTGGGTTTTCGTTCTAGCACTTCTAGAAAACCCATTGTTGATGCACAACCTCTTTTTTGTATTTAACTGTATTTACTAGTTACTTTGTAGTTTTGCGTAATTTTACTTTCAGAATCAAGTCTATTGTCACATCACAGGATTGCAGGTGTACATAAGTGGGTGAAATTTGTTTTTGTGCAAGCTCCATCGTTTTAGTTATTTTTATGAAGACAAAAAGAACGGAAGAGGGGGGGGGAGTACTTTTACTCAAGTAAAATTTTGAATACAGAATTTATATTTGTAACAGAGTAGTTATACATTGTGGTATTGCTACTTTTAACCCATTATGTCAATTTAGATGTTTTTTGCATTGGCTATTCAAAAAATAGCAGATATATAAGCACAAGCTTGTACATCTGATATTTTTGAACATTTTTGAAAAATCTTGAAAGTGTGAGAACTACTGATCTTAGAAGGCATTTGTAGAATCAACCTCAGGTCTTAATGAGTTAAGTAAGCCAAAAATAAATAAATAATGGCAGTATACTGTGTGATGATCCACACAGAGGTCAGGTTACTGACAGGGACGTGGTGGGCTGTGCGGGGCCGTTTAACGGGGCCAGCTCTAATCAGTGTTGATGGAGTGTGAGGAGGGATGCTAATCTGGGTCATTGCATATGTAAATGCACAGCTGGGATCTTCGCAGTGCCAAAACACATCAGCCGGGGTGTCTGAGTGTCACCCAACATTAGCTCCAACACGGCAGGCGGACAGTAGCGCTAAACACACCCCGCGGTGGGCCGTCCTCTGGCAGGCGGGGCCGGGGGATTAGTGCGATCACCAACAGTGTCAATATCTGACTCCCCCCCCATTGGCTTCCCGATCGTCCATACGCTCAGCATGGGACGATCCGCACATGGACGTACGTGTACACCATGCACAAACATGAGTGGTCTGAAAGTCTTTTGACTGATAGTGATTGTAATGAGTGGTTGTCACAGAAAAAAGATTGAGTCAAACTATGGAGAAGGTTTTTTAAGCAAATAACGTTAATTGTTTAATTATACTTAATTGTCATGTCTGCCAGGCAACTCATTTCCTTGCAGGTGCTGTTTTACATTTGAGGCATTCAGTTAATGTGAGCAAGGTAGCATTCACTGTTCAGTCAGTGAAATGAAAGTCAGTCAAATCACTCTATAAAACACACACCTTTCTTAAAAAAATTGTCTGATTTTGTTGTGAATTTTGATTCACAAAATCAGTTTCTGATAACATTTCAGTTGAGAAATGGGGCTTTCAGTTCGATATTGATAATCGATTCATTGCACATTTAAAGACGACATGACATGGCCAGAAATCCTTTGATTCTTCAGATCATGTGATTCGCTGTTCTAAAATCACTGTAACCAGGCTTATTACTGAAATAACTGGCACATCTCCTTTGGTTGAAGGTGGTTTCATACTCTTCCATTGAGAAATGTTGACCCTGGTGTTGGGTTAGGACACCTACTGGTTGATATGTCAATATATTTCAAGCAGATGGCGCACTGGACTCTAGATTGGACATTGCTGCAATTATCTCTCTCCGTCTGGAGAGGGAGACAATTGACATACGTTTCATTGTAATTCTTGCGTGATTCTAAATTTACTTGAGTAAAAGGACAAAAGTATTGTAAAATGTACTTAAAGTACCAAAAGTAGAAAGTTCTCATTATGCAGAATGTCCCATTTCACAAGTTTTAAAATGTATAAAAATCTTTTGAAAATAGATCTACAAGCTCACAATGAGACGCATTGTGAGCTTGTAGATCAGCTATTTTCAAATGGCCGAAATGTATATAGGGCTGAAGTGGTTAATGTATGTTTTGTAATAATAAAAAAAAACTTAAAATTGTACTTAAGTACAGTACTTGAGTAAATGTACTTAGTTACTTTACACCACTGGTTTTCATCCAAAAAACATCACAGAGAGATTTAAAGGGGATAAAATGCACAATATAGTTCATGCCTGCTTTATCAACACAGGAGTACAATAACTCGTGCAACACCTGCACGAGACTACAATGTATATCCAACACAATGGTACAGGACCAACGCTTTCTCTCATTTGAAATGAATTAACTTCCTTTTGGAGAGCAACACATTCGATGCATCAAGTGGGGTCCAGGGGGGAACCCCAGAGCATGTGCTTGAATGGGGGACTGGAGAAGATGAGTAGCCTCTCCTCTCCTGGTGGCTGAAGAGCTGTCATCAGCAGGTACTTCAAGTCACGGAGGGCTGGGTCTCTCTGTGCTTCCCTGGATTGTGGGAGGGAACCCCTTTTATTCCCGAACGCCATTGGGCTTAGACTGCCACCACTGTTAGAGAGCCATTGCAATGCTGGGGTGTTCCACCCCAGCATTGCAATGGCTCTCTAACAGTGGTGGCAGTTGTACGTTATATAGTTCCCTGTACTGTGGCAATCATATTACACTACATTTGTACAAAGTAAATCGAACTGTAACAAACACCAAATCTCTTTGGAATATTACGCGGCAGAACAGAATCAGTGTACTGTCATGCAAAACGTTGAAGAACGACAGATTAAACGGAACGCAATTATGATTCTCCAATTCCTCAGGCTGTTGGAAGACGATATAGAAGTTCCTTCCAACATGTAATGAAAAAGAAAGCATCAACAATACACAGTACAATGGGGAGTGTTATTGTAACCCAGAGAGTGTACAAATGGAACAAAATTATATACATTCTCTGATTTAAGCAGTTCATATAGTTTTTGAACCCTTCATGGTAGACAGTCCTGGAATGTTTACATTTTAGGGGTAAGGCCACTTGGCCTTTAGTGTTGTGAAAACATTTAGTGCACAAAGGCCAAATGCTAGGGCAGGAAGGCCATCAAATAAAACAACGATTTTAAGGCCACGGAAATACATTTCACAAAATAATGTGTTATTCAATTGCCAATATTTGTAGAAACTAGTGAGTCAAAAGTTAATACACGCTCATGGGGAGTCGGGGGAGTTAAGAATACGGAATCTCAACAAAAGACTCATAAAACATATTGAAAGGAAAGAGGCAGAGGAGAAAACTGAAATCAGCTGGGATGAGGGGCAAAAAGGCCAAACTGAGGGGCAACGGCAGCCATGGGCCCTGATGGTAATATACAGTACATCTCTCCACCCACCACAGCACATCATGTTCCTACTGTGTGTTGTATGCTTGTACTGTATTGTATCATCCCTTGACTTAAAAGCAAGACTACACCTCTCCTCTGCCACCCCACAGTTCAACTGCTCGGTCGGCTGACTTACAGTACAGTAAGAGTGTACATATTTGGTGTCAAGTCTGATTTTGTGCGGTTGTTGATGCGCGTGCATGTGTGTGTGTGTGTGTGTGTGTGTGTGTGAGAGAGATGCCCTTTTCGTCTGATCGCACATTACTGTGGAACAGACTCATGTCAGAACGGCAAGCAGCGGCACTGAGATCTGCACAAAGGCCAGCGTCAATCAAGTGGGCTATTCATCTGTCTGGGGCTGTAACCCCCCCCCCCCCCCCCCCCCCACACACACACACACACACACACACACACACCATCATTCCTACCTCTTCTGTCTGTCTGTGAAGTGTCCACCCCTCCTTCCCACCTGTCTGGACTGACAGATAGATTAGATATACTATACACCAGTGCTTGTCAACCTTTTTTAATATCAAGGACCCCCAGTTTGATCTCTGGGACCCCAATCTACATTGTAAACTCCTCAGTGTTCATTGAACTCTCCGAAAGGACCCGTGAGGGTTCCATTTGTACACTCTCGGAGTTACAAACATGCAAGGGTTCATTTGGTTCCTAGCCATTCATCATTTAGCTGGGGACCCTGTGGAACCCCCTCAAGGACAACTGAGGGAAACCAAACCCCATGATGAGAACCAGTGCTGGACGCAAACGGCCCTTTCCCACGGGATCGCTGTAACTTGGCAACGCCCTCTTGGCCTCGGAGCCGCATCTATCACCACGCCCCGACGAACGCGGAACTGCCAGCGCTATTTATTCTTTAATCTTATCTAGAATGCGTCGCAAATTATTTCATTAGGATTAAGGTTAGGTTAAGGCATAGTTTTTGGCGGCCCCAGCGAGGCGGACCACTCGGCCCACTTGATAAGAACAGCCACTAATATTAAGTTAGGAAGTAGTTAGGCAAAAAACAGTTTTCAACTGTTTGAAGGCCGGCACGCCTTGAGCCACGAGAGGCACTGCCCAGCGAGCCGTCAGACGAGCGAGTCGCCGTGCCGAAGGAGTCACGTCCCGATAGGAGTCACGTCCCGATAGGGACAGAATTGTAAATTACCCCACCCCCAGGCAGTGTCCTCCTGGAATGTGACAGAGTGACTAGGGGCGTTGCTAAGCGATCCGGTGGGAAAGAGCCGGTCGCGTGCTGGACACCTCCACATAGCATTTACACACCATCTTCATGCAGATAATATAGTTCAGACATTGGGGTCTTTATAGCGGAACAATTGCAGCCATGTGCAGTAGTGGTGGAGGATGCGGGATTTCAGCATATGATTAAAGTGAGCCTGTCCCCTCTTGCCGACGTTTCAGCAACACCATAAACAACTAATTATAGCTATGTTCAGACATGACTAGGACACATGTTTGCTTTAAGAAAGCCTCTCATTTCTTTAAAAACATTATGGCTTTGAAACATTGGGCTTAGATGCAAAACACGATAGCAGTAGTTAATTGAAAAAGATAACAAAAAAAACGTATTGATAAATACCTCTTATTGACACGTCGGCTCGAAAAATACTGAGTCGTCCTTATGACAATTTTCTTAGTAGTAGTCTCCAGTGTTTTCACATCACCTTTTGGTATCGCCTCAGCTTGCTTAGGACCTCGATGGAGGTGACGTTGCGATGCGATGAGTTATGAGCTTAGTTGGCTATTTTTGGCTATTTTCACTTTTTTGTACGCTACATTTGTACAGTGCAAAGTTATAATATATGGTTAAGTGGTTAATCAGATTAATCCATTAGAATGTTTTCATGTCGATTCGTTGATATGTAATTAATGCAAAATAATAAATTAAGGAGGTTATAAAATATCGGTTTCGATATATCTTCCAATTGCCCAGCCCTAAGCAGAACCTTTCTGGCCTTCCCTTTAAACATCTTCATATTGGTTGGCCTCGCCTGCAGCCTACATTCCGCCTCCCACCACCCTGATTTAATGCTACTCTCTGATCGGTCTGCTAACTTGCAGTAAGAGTGTGTGTCAGCATTATTAGGTCAAGCATTCCTTGCTTTTTTCCGTTGATTCATGTATGGTGCTATTCACCTACAGGCAAGGTCACACAATAAAAGAGTTTCTCCCTCAGTTTGATGTCACCGGCTTTACACCGACGGTACAGTTGCGATGTGGAGTTAATTACAGTAATGGTTTATTTTTTTTACAGTAAAGGGTTTTGAACTCCCCTCAAGTGGGACATAAGGGTAGTGTCACTGGTGCTGTTCTGTGGAGGGTCCTTTGTAGGTATGGAATGTCTGAAGTGTTGAAAAATGTATCTGATATTTGAAAACATCTTGAAAAGTTTTTGAATTGGACCAATGTAAGGTAAATCACAGCTGCTGAATCCTGAGGTTGCTGTCGGGCAGAAACCTTGTAACTCGTTTTATTTTCATCATAGAAGAGTGTCGCACAGAAGTAGTGAAAATAGCAGATCTACAAGTTCATCTATTTCTTTAAAATGTTTTCAAAGTAATGATAAAAAAGGAACAATTGTGGACATACAAGGTTTCCGCCCGACAGCAACAGTGTATTTTTAAACTTTGGTTGGCTGCATATTTTGCTCATAATTCATGTTGGATGAGTCAGTGAGATACCTGCAGAATGAAAGGATGATCGACAATGTGCGTCCTGTAAAATAAATATAAAACAGTGCGTGGTGAGTAGTGGGAGAGATGGGTGCTAAATGTGGACATGGATTCAGGAAAAAGTGCTTAAGGATCGACGGTGCGTGACAGTTTGAGAGAGAAGGTGACACAGAGAGAGAGAGAGAAAGAAAGAAATAAGGCTAAGTATAGGAGAGAGATAGAAAAAAGTGGCAGAGATTGGTCGAGGCTGAGCAGAAAGAGATGGATGCAGAGAGGGATTGATGAAGAGGCGGAAAGACACGGACGAGAGTAGTTGAAGGCGAATAAGGGCGAGGAACAGAGAGACTCGGACGGATAAAGAAAGGAAGAGAGAAATGGAAAGAGAGAGAGATGACTATACTAAGGGGGGTTAGAGAATTAAAAGACAAATAAAGGAGAATTTTAATTAATTTGTTTGGAGAGAGAGGGAGAGAAAGACTGGAACAAGGAGAAAGACAGGGCTGTGCACATGGCACTCACCTCACTGACATGCGAGCCTGGGATCAATACCATTTTCAGGTTTCTGATCTGGTTGGAGCGGAAATAACTTTACGTCATCAGGTGGCCGGAACCAACGACCGGAGTCAACGACCGGAGTGTGTTTAGTTTGGTATAATCGTTTAGTTTCTTTTGGTATAATAACGGTTTGTTGTTATTTATTTGGGCATGTGTTTTCAAAGGATTTGAAAAATATTGACATGCAAACCAATGTGCCTTTATATGGTAGCGTTTCCACTGTACTCCTATTGCTGTTTCTACTCCATTTTATGCTCCAACTTTTTTTGTTGTTTTTTTCCACCAGGAGCATCATGGGAAATGATCTCAAAAGGAATATTGTTACAGTCCTTGCAAAATTGTGTAGTCTGTGACAAATTATTATCACAGATAAATATCCGTGAAAGGTCTTTGGAGAGTCTGTGAAAAGTCTTCTAATGTGAGAGGGTGTCAGACTTTAGTCTTTTCCAAATCTGGTCAAAGTCTTGTAGTGTATGAGAGGAATTAAATGGTTAGTTCAGATTTTTTTTGTATTTTCTGTAGGAAATACTTACCATTAATGTAGTGGTTGCAAAGGTATTAATTGATTGCCCGAGTCCCGTGGTCAGAGTTACAGTATTGGTCCGGTTCTGATGAATATGAAGTAGTTCCGGTAGATTTGGTGGGGGCCGCTCATTAGAAATAGATTAATTTAAAAAACTAGCGTCATTTGTATTGTTGACCTATTTCTACCATATAGTGCAGGTTTCGTTCAACTTCGACCCCTCTGTCACATGGTACTAATGTTTGTGTCCAGAATCACTGCGCCGCGGCAGCCTACTCACGCACAAAATATATGACAGAAAAAATAGTACCATGTGACAGAGGGGTCGAAATTGAACGAAACCTGCAGTATATGGTAGAAATAGGTCAACAATACAAATGACGCTAGTTTTTTTTTATTAATTTATTTTTAATGAGCGGCCCCCACCAAATCTACTAATCTACCAGAACTACTTCATATTCATCAGAACCGGAGCAGAACCGGACCAGAACTCTGACCATGGGACTCGGGCAATCAATTAATACCTTTGCAACCACTACATTAATGGTAAGTATTTCCTACAGAAAATACTCAAAAAATCTGAACTAACCCTTTAAGCTGCACTCACACCAAAAGGGATTTTTATCGCTTGGTGTCACCTAGTCACCAAGCCGCAATTGCCAAAGCCTAAAAGCACTCACACCAAACTTGTGGTTGCATCCAGCATAGGCGGGTGCACCATAAGTCCTTGGCATGGACAAGTTTGGGAACCCCCTGCACAGTTAAACCCAGCATTGTTTTTACATTTTCAGAAGTTAAATTAACCACATCAATCCTAGCATCCCTATTCTGGGAGGAACATTTGCAGATCTACAAGAGCTTGTAGATCGGCTATTTTCAGCAAAGACAGGGCTTTGATTGTGTACAGATAGGTGAAGGATATTTGTGCATGTAAGTTTGATAAGTTTGAGTGTGCAATTCTTCTGTCAAACACATTACACACACACGCACGCACGCACGCACGCACGCACACACACACACACACACACACACACACACACACACACACACACACACACACACACACACACACACACACACACACACACACACACACACACACACACACACACACACACACACACACACACACACACACACACACACAGCACTGCTCTTAGGATGTACACATGCAGTACTAGTCGGGCATTTCATATAAGTGTGCTGTCTAAGCACATGCCAGTGCAACCGAATGTGTGTGTGTGTGTGTGTGTGTGTGTTTGTTTGTTTGTGTGTGTGTGTGTGTGTGCGTGTGTGTGTGTGTGTAATATTGGTGTTAAAGGCTGCGTTTCCCAGCGAGGTCTAAGCTGCAGTTTGCATGTCAATGACTTGGGAGCGCAGCTGCCCGATGGAGGGGTCACTGCTCCGGCTGGTCTTCTGGGCTCCTGTATGACAGGCCTGGCCCTGTGCTCCTCTCCACAGGGGCGAGGGGAGAGGAGAGGAGAGGGAAGGAGGGGTTGCTGGAGGGAAGGCAGCAGGGGACCGTCCTCATCACCAACCCGACCCGACCCAACACACCCCCCACACACTCCCCAAACCTCCCCCACACCCCCCTCTCCTTCCTGCATCGACCTGACCTCTCTCCTCCGTGTGGCACCCCGACTAAGAAGGGGGTGGGTGGTTGGGGTCCCACACTCTTTGGCCACTTTTTGACTCTCATCTGAAAAGGTTTCGTGTGTGTTGTTACTTGTGTGTACGTTTTTCAAATTCGTTCAAAAGTTTTCACAATTCTTCCAAAAAAATTGTGGATCTGCGATATCGCTGTGCGCCATAGATTAGCTATTTTCAAATAGCCTTCAGTACGTATAAAATAGGGTTGACGTGGTTGAACACATTTGTATGCTATGTTGACTAATTTTGCTGGCGACCCCCCTGGACCCCACTTTGAGAACCACTGCTATGGCAGACTTCAATGTAGCCCCCCCCCCCTCCGACCAAAACCCCACATCCATCCCCTCCTCCCCTCCTCCTTCGGATCCCCCGCTCAAAGTGTTCTCTCGCTTGCTGATACTGAGCCAGCGTCTCGCTTGGCCGAGGCGGCCAGGCGCATCGATTTCATGTTTTGGGCTGCCCGCATTGATTTTCATGCAGGTTCATGGATCACGCCGCTTCCTCTGTCTCCGCAGTTCAGTGGGAGGCGAGAAGAGAAGAAGAAGAGGAAGAAGAAGAAGAAGAAGAAGGAAGAAAAAAATAAGAAATGGCCTCTGACAGTTCCTGAGCTGAGACACGCCCCTCCCTTCACTCATCATCCTCCATCGCTGCACCGCCTCCCACCGCTTTCCCCTGGGCCCCGCCCCCAAAACTACTTCCCCTGTTCCTTTCCACACACATATATCTATATAGAGATGTGTGTGCCACACACACACAGACACAGACCATGTACCTTTCGACACCCATATATCTACAGAGATGCGTGTGCCACACACACACACACTCACACACTACCCGTGTTCCTTTCGACACCCATATATCCAGAGCGCGCACACACACACACACACACACACACACACACACACACACACACACACACACACACACACACACACACACACACACACACACACACACACACACACGCACGCACGCACGCACGCGCATGCATACGCGCACACCTGTGTCCCCTTTGACAGCCATATATCTACAGAGAGAGCAGTCAGAGCACACACATGCACACACGCATGCACGCACACACACAGCCACACCAGCATATGGCATACATACATCTCCAACACCCACACAAGCCCCGCCCCTTCCCACCCAGCCGTGGGCTGCACTCCTTTAACAATCCCTGTTGTTCGCTTTTACAAACACATGTAACCAGAGACAGAGAGAGAGAGAGAAAGAGAGAGAGAGGTGAGCCCTTCTCCTCTGCTCTGCTCCTCTCCTCTCCTTCTCCACAGTGACCTGTAAAAGTGGCAGAAATGTCACACACTTCATTTGTGCGGCAGTAAAAAGCCCAGCTGCCTCGGGAGCCATCAGCCCTGCAGGGCCCGAGACGAGTAGCAGATGTAGCGCCATCGATCTGACAAGTTATTAAAGAGGAGCAGAGGCAGGGGGAGGCCATCAAGAGCATGACACTGACAAGCGGAAGGGCCAGCTTCCCCCCCCCCACACACACACACACACCACATACACCTCCTCCGCTATTCTCTCTCTCTCTCTCTCCGTCTCTCTCTCTCTCTCCATAAAAATTCAGAGTGTTAATTTAAATCCAAGATTGTAAAGATCGACTCCGAAGGGTCCGAGAGCTGCCACTCTCTGAGTTGAATTAACACTCTGGTTTTTGCTTCCTCTCCCCCTCTCTCTCTCTCTCTCACTCTCTCTCGATCTCATTTTATTTTATTTTATAACTATTCCTCTATAACTCGTCTCTCCAGGCACATGCAAAGATGGGGCCCAAGGGCTTGAGCCGCTGTCCTTTTACCCTCAGGGTCGAAAAGAAAGTGCCCTTTTTTTTGCTGGGATCAATTGTACTTATTTCAAATATAAAGAGGGAAATGCATATTGTAAGTATCCATGAAAGAAATATACCTTATCAATTTAAGAAGTACTCCCCCCCCCCCCCCCCCCCCCATGTTTTTTTCTGAATCAGTCAGTCAGTTGGTCAGTCAGTCAATCAATGTCGAATTTTCCAACATTCTGAATCCATCTTCACATGAAAAGCTTAGCAACAAAGTAAACAAGGTGCCGTACCTCGCCTCGTCTACACCCAGCAGGTTGAGAATGAACGAATATTGATGCAAAAGAACGTTCTACATACAAATAATAATGGGTCAGGAGTAGGAGAACAAATGATAATAGGGCTATTTTAGAAAAGAAAATCTCAAACTAGAGCTTTTCTTTAATGCCGGCCTTACACCAACCGACTTTTCCACCATTTCACTATCGCAGACACATTTCCCAATGTCGGAAGAAAATCCTGACATATTGCAGCTCCTGTCAACTCAATCGTTTGGTGTAAGGTGGTAGTCTGAGCTATCTTGAAGCGCAATAACACTAGAGGGTTGGGTTGTGTAGTTATCTTACCATGTTTATTCATTTATTTGTTCATTTATTTGGCAAAGGGGACAATGCACAATATTGCACCAGAAATGGTGAAAACATGAAGATGAAACATGAAAAATTAAAAAACTCTGAATATTAGTGAGATGTCTTCAAAGTTGCTCTGTTGATTAAAAATGGAATAATCCAAATACATCTCCCCAATGACTTACATTGCATATAGTGAAACAGGTTGCAAAGTCACTCGTTTAGCACCTAAAGGAGCCGGGGGCAATTTCTGGATTCTGACAATGTATAACATTATGAAACCCGGTTCTGCCATTTATTTTAGTTTTTAATAAAAATGTCAACTGTCTGTTGATTTGACTATTTGAACATACGGATCTGCAGATCCAGGAACAGGAGCACCCTGTCTGTCTTCATATGATGCAATCTCCCTGCTCCCATTACGTAGGTTCTCCCATGTAAGTGCATGGTAAAATAACCCACTACAGGCAGAAACCTCCTATCTCCATATTCTAACTTTGTGTTTTTTTTCGTAAATGAATGACCTACTTGATCATACTACAGCGTCACTCAAGGTATCAAAAATAGCAGATCAACAAGCTTGATTCACGACACGTTTCGAGCTTGTTGATCTGCTATTTTTTGTGATTTTTGAATTTGAATCCTGAAAAGTAACAGTTTTGGACATGTGAGGTTTCCATCGAACAGAGACGACACCGGTGAACAACGAATCTCTGTATTATTTATGTGTTCTGTCACAAAATAGGGACGTTTCCTAACATTCTGTGGATTCGATACAACGTGATCTGATTAGAAAGTCCGAAATGATGTTGAATAGTGTACAGATAATTATGTACTCTAGCCTTGTTTCTAGCCTGTATTTTTGCAAATAGTGACCCTGCAAACTATAGTCATTGCTAAATCTTAGTCTATGACAAATTGGGCCTCAAGCGTGGGTTTGCACAGATTTTATATTTTATATAAGCGCGAATACGAGTGTTTCGACGTGCAGTCTGATTCATCATAATAATTTTGACTTCTTTTTTTTTACGTCATGTACACTGAAAAAAAATGCGTAACTGTTATTAGAATGCTTTATTCTTCATGCAAAATCAATTATAATAGTGCTAAACCTCAAATAAAATGTGGCCAACATTTCTGATAACATAATAAAAGAAAAGAAAAGTCTGTTAAATGATCTATTGCTTGGATGCATATGGGCTTATAGACATGACGCAAATTCTAAGCGATTTATATAATTTTTTTAGTTGGCACATTTAGAGCTGAATATAGCCTTATTAGCCTATGGGCCCTATCGTGTGTCCCTTGGCACTATGCGCTATCCGTTAATTACACACCCTCTGCTTTTGTCTACCATGGAGATGTAGATCTGGATGAAATCTTTGTCCATTCCCATTCTCGATGTAGGATAGGATATGCTTTAGTTTCAGTGTCAGTGATCAATATAAACGTATAAACCGATCCATATAATCTATTGGGTAGCGCGATAGCATCCCAATATATCCTGGATTGTAATGTACAGTAGCATCATCTTTTTTTTTTCTTAGCTACCTCAGCAAAGGTCAGCATTTTTTCAGAAGAATAGGCTTATAAATATAATATCCTGCCATGCTTTATTGGCCTATCATTTGGGCCTGTGATGTTAAACTTTGTAACTTTTTGGGCGGTGAAACCGCCCCTATAAGTGAGGTTTGGATATTTGTACAACAAATCCTGCGCTGTGATTGGCCAAAAACTTACAAAAATGTAAAAAAAAGAATCACACCCTGTGTGAAGTGGGCGGTGTCTTGCTAGCTAATCACAATACTGAATGGAGTCAACCAATCATGTACAAAAGATAAATACATTTATTGAAACACTCTTTATGATGGACGAAACCATAACTTGAAAAAAACAAATTTATGTTTTTTTTCAAGTTATGGTTTCTTATATAGGGCTATGCACATGTGTCATGTGACACTGGCCAATCACAGTCCTGAATAGATTGTGATTGGCCAATCACGGTGCAGGGTTAGGCGGGGTAAATTTTTGGCCAATCACAGCGCAGAATAATTGTACAAATTTCCAAACCTCACTTATAGGGGCGGTTTCACCGCCCAAAAATGTACAAAAATGTACCCCGCCTAACCCTGCACCGTGATTGGCCAATCACAGTCTATTCAGGACTGTGATTGGCCAGTGTCACATGACACATGTGCATAGCCCTATATAAGAAACCATAACTTTAAAAAAAACATAAATTAGTTTTTTTTAAGTTATGGTTTCGTCCATCATAAAGAGTGTTTCAATAAATGTATTAATTTTTTGTACATGATTGGTTGACTCCATTCAGTATTGTGATTAGCTAGCAAGACACCGCCCACTTCACACAGGGTGTGATTTTTCTTTTCATTTACACATGAGAACAATATTTCATTCACGTTCAGCGGATCTATCGCGCGAGGGTCTTGCTTGCCAAATACACTGATCTACAAGTTGTCAAGGCATTGCGACGCGAAGTGTCGGAAGCTTGCAGATCTGTTCATTTTGATGAGTGACGTCGTTGAACTTGGCACTTCTCACTTCACGTTGGATGCTCCGGTTGCCTTTTATGGTGTTAAACGGCGCGTGGAACAACGCTAATGATCTACACATGAACGCGCTTTTGATTTACGCACAGGTGGGATTCATTATCTGATACACCTGTGATCCGCACAAATCAAGGCTTCCTTCCACGAATCGCACGTCAGTCTGTACTTAAAAAATATAGGCCACACTAAAATCCGCACTAAAATATAGTAGGAAATTTACGAAGAGCTTCGTGAACGAGGCCCAATTGTCTTTAGATGTGAGATGTTGAAGTGTTTAAAACGTCTTTTCAAAGGTTTCGGGTTAGGGTATAGTGTGATAAGATGTGTCTGACGTTAGTGTTGTATGGTAGGCATTAGTGATAAAGAATGACATAGGCAGTGGTGTAAAGTAACTAAGTACTGTACTTAAGTACAATTTTGAGGTACTTTTACTTTACTGGAGTATTTCCAATTGTCTATACTTTTACTTCTACTCCACTACATCTCAGAGGCAAATATTATAATTTTACGCCACTACAATTATTTGAAAACTTTAGTTACTAGTTACTTTGCAGGTATAAATTATTACATTATAAAACATACATTAACTATTAATCTACAAGCTCACAACGCGTCGCGATTGTGAGCTTGTAGATACTACTATTTTCAAACATTTTAGTACTTTTACTTTTGGTACTTTAAGTACATTTTGATACCAATACTTTTGTGCTGTAAGTAAATTTAGAATTCCAGACTTTTACTTGTAACAGAGTACTTCTACATTGCAGTATTGATACTTTTACTTAAGTAAAACATTTGAGTACTTTTTCCACCACTGGCTAACCTCTTACCCAGATGCCAAAGGTGAAATATAAAAAAGATCAATGTAATATCAATGTGTGCTCTATTCAACGGCCTTTTAAAAGTCTGTGGTTGGATGCAGTTCCCAGTTGAACAGTGTCTGTTCTTTTTCTGCTGTGTTTATCCTCTTCAAATAGTGCAGCACGCTTGCAACTAGTTCTGCCTGAAGAGGATGATCAGTACTGCCCGTGGTAACCTTTAAGTATTCTGTAAACAGTGATAATTTTCTGCATCTTGTGCAATGGTCTCACGAGTTTACGCACCGTTTGTGCAGTGACAGTCATCGACCCAAAAAACCCTCTTCGTCCTGACTGTGTCCCTGGGAGATTAATCTCCGTCCCAAATACATATTTTAATGTCCCCTGGATGATGGGCGGTGTTAGTCTCGAACGATGCCATGCATGTTGTGTCATTCACGGGCGACGCCTTAAGATTCCAAAGAGATTTGTGTTATGGCACACACGGACGCCCCCACACATAATGTACATACAGTACACTCGCATATCCAGAGATTTGTGGAATTTAAACATAGAAGACAGGCACCAGGTCAGCACAACTCTATGTTGACATTTTGGTCCAGTTAGGCTTTTTTAATTTGTGTTTGAGATGTCATTAAACCGCGCAAAGGCCAGAAAGGAAAGGCTTAACAACTTTCACCTCTCGTGCAGGTGAGACATAATTTAGCAGCAGATATCAGACATGTCATTGTAGACATAAGTGGCAGTTCCACTGCAGCAGCAATGGAGCGCCTCTGCAGTCTTAAATAGTCTTAAAGGAATAGTTCACCCAAAAAATTACTTATTTTCTATCAATTACACACCCCATGTAGCCTTGAATTCATGGAGATTTTTTTTGTTTTTGTCGCGTTCCTAATTAAGCCAATAATTTGATGACCGGTGGAAAGATGCTAATGTCCCCGGTAGGAGACTCAAAGTTGACACTTTGAGTCTCCTACCGGAGCCGCCGCCGATCATCAAATTATTGGCTAATTAAATTAAAAAGTCTCCATGGGGTGTGTAAACGATAGAAAAAAAGTTATTTTGGGGGTGAACTATCCTTTTAAACACAGAAAAAGTATTCCTGCATGGCCTGAGTCGTCAGGACAGAGTTCTCTGACTGTCATGATCCAAGGAATCCAGGGGAAAATAAATGTTAGATTGTTACACGCCAAGAATGTAAAGCAGCCTGGTATAGTTTTGAGGCCGATTTGAAAAATCTGAGGTGGAATGTTTTCCTTGACCTACTGGCAGTGCACATGAAAAGATTGACAGACAGACAGACAGACAGACAGACAGACAGACAGACAGACAGACAGACAGACAGACAGACAGACAGACAGACCGACCATACCTCGTGGCCTTTCAGGCTGGCGGAGACATGTATATATAGGCTATATATAACATTTATTCTCCTTTCCAAATGGCCCCCATGGCGCCCCCTGGCGGCCCCTCTTGGGGACGCAGCCCTCACTTTGAAAACCTGTGCTATAAGTCACCCAGTCAATACTCCCCCAGCTCTGGTACTGGTTAGTTGACCCAGCAGAGCCAGTGACTGAGCAAGATGATTGATTCTCTATAGAAGTCAGTCCCGTGGAAAAGGTCTCTGGATGCTGTATGGCATTTCAAGAAACGCCGCCCACAGCTCAGGGGTCCCGCGACTGCTACCGGGGGCCCTGAGGGGCCAGCGGGGGGCCCCCTCTGCCACAGTGGACCGTGGCCCGCGCACCCCTGGCCTCGTTAGAAGAGCGCAGGACCATGCTAATGATGGGGCTAGTCAGGCAGAGACACCTGAGCGCAGCAACACATTGTCACTGGCCCTCTACCCCCCATGCTCTGACTGAAAGACTGACATGACACGCTGTCAGGCGCTTCTCAGGATGTCAATATAAAAGAGAGCAGCTTGTATGCTGTCATTCACCCCGTGTGAGTCGGGCCAGGAATTAACACCAGCCACCAGCCAAATGTACGCCTGTGGCTGGGAAGTTTATCTCTCTTACCAGCCAGTTTGGCAGGTTACCAACCATCATTTGGAGGTCCTATTCTATTTTAGAAAAATCAATTTGGCTTTTATAATAGTGGAAATGTTTTTCTAGGGAATGTTATAGTGTATGGCCTATAGACATGGCCTATAGATAATTACGGTTGCTTTTTTCCCTCATTAGCACAAACAAACTTCTACACAAAAAAATTAAATAGAATTTTTAATACAGTGCTTTGGTGGAAGTGAGTTGCTGGGTCTAAAGTGTGTGGAACTTCATGAATGTGAATCAGAGCATTGTTGAAAAAGAGCATGCAAGCTCAGCGAAACCCTCTGTGGATAAATAAAGGTTGGGGCGGAAAAGGTACCAGAATGTTTGTATTGCATAAAGTGCAGTAATGCTGAAAAGATAAGATAAAACGTATTGACCCCTGAGGGGGAAATGTGGTAATTTCAGCATCCAGTATGCATAAACAAGCAGCAATGGAAAGTAAATAAGGCTACTTAGGACATAAATACAATAGAACACAAATAATTTCCTATTTCAAACATTTTATACAATGTGTTAATTAACCTTAACTGAATGTTCTAATGGGAATCGGCATGATGTTTTTTTTTTTTTTTTAATAGGGAAAATCAAAACCCACAAGTGTATGCTATTTGTCATAGTCCTTGACTTACAAATCATTAACTTTGACATAAGCTAATATACATAATGACTTTCATTGGACCTGTACTTTACACAGGACAAATCTTAAGTTATAAACTCAAATAAAAGATCATGCATTTACAGCAATGGTTCTCAACCAGTGGTCTGGGGACAACCAGTGGTCCTTGAGGGGGTTCCAGGTGGTGCCCAGCTAAATGATGGAGAATTGGTAACCAAATGGACCCTTATAGAACTCTTGAGAGCGTAAAATTCATTTTACTTTCTCAATAGTTAAATTATTGTTAAACACCTGCATTACTTAATTAAAGAATTGTTATTTTGATCAACGTTTGCCTGTTATTATCTCTCCTATGGTACAAAATATTCTAAGTCTTGGGTCTGAGAGCATAAATCTTATAGTGGTCTGTGGCTCAAATGCCGAATAAATAATGGAGCTTGATATGAAAAGGGTTGAAAACCACTGATTTACAGTGTTAACACAGTTCAGTCTTGTATTGTTGTGCTGTGCTCTGTTGCAGCCAGCCTCCTCAGATGGAGCCGGTCTGCTTGGTATTCAGACTGACGCCTCTGCCCACTGTGTCTGAAATTGCAGGAGCCGGGGCACCCTCCGGGTCAGAGCCGGGGTAAGGGGGTTTGCCAGAAGCGTTGCCCCCAGCAGACTGAGCCCTCACTGGGCACGGCTCTCTGATCTGCTCCCCCCTCCCCTCCCCTTCCTCTCCGTGGCTGAGACAGTAACAGACTATTTGATATCTCAGAAACACAGCTCTGTCTAGCCATGCTTTCTCCCTCTTCTGCCCCTATTCCGTCCCTTTTTGAAGTTGTATCGGGTTAATTTTTCAGAATACTATTTTTTTTTTGTTTCCTTTTCTTTGGCGTGTGTAGGTATATTTTTTTCTCTTGGACCGTTTCCCCCAGTCTGTTTTATGCTAGACAACAGATCTGTTGGGTTCAGGGTAGAGAGGGAAGAGTGGAGACCAGATGCCTGCGGTTGTGTCCTTCAGCTTGACAGAGGAGAGTTTCTGAGCTACATGATCATGGTCAAGCCATGTCTGTCTGAGTGCCCCTCAGTGCCAGTGGGCATTGCACCACAGCCTGCTTAGTACCTTAGATGTCAAACCTTCCACGGGGGACGCGTCAGCCCCATGTTGGAATGCAGAAGTGTGGATGGAAGCCGAATATCACCCCCGCCCGCCCGCCCCCTGACAGCCTATGAATACCTGACCCCTCTCTATACCGAGGATTAAATTATCCTCAATGTCCAAAAAGGACATTCCATAATGATGGCCATAACAATTACAGAAACCTTGGCAGCTCATCTCTCCTCCAGACTCAAATGAAGGGACCTTTATCCCATTCAAACCGGGAGAGCATCTGTGTCATTTTTAGATTTTAGCGTTGGCTATTCAAAAATAGCAGATATACAAGCTCGTCACTTCGTGCCTCGCTGGCGAGCATTTACATCTGCAATAAAAAAAATTAAAAACATTTATCTTGAAAGTGTGAGAACTACTGATTTTAGAAGGCATTTTGTAGAATCGGCCTCAGGTCTTAACGGGTTATTAGGGAGATCTGGGGGTCCTCCTTCACCCGGCTCCATGGTGCCACGCGGTAAAGGGCAGCATTGGAGGAGCCACACACTAAATGAGAGCCCTAATGAAGGCCACAAGCAGGCAAAACTATATATAGACATAATGACCACAGTCGCTATACAGTTGAATTTGCAGTGGAGGAGGAGAGGCAGTGTGGCTCATTCCCTGTTTGTGTTTTCCCCCAGCCTGGCTGCGGTGCAGACTGTGTCGCAAGCATAATTGTTCCTTAGAGAACGAGCCATTTTTCATCAGATATATGCTGGTGGTGGGATAGTTAGAGCAGCATGCTTATCAGGGTGCTGAGGTCAGGGGCTATAGAGTGCTGCTGCATTGTGCTGCACTGGCGTGAGCAACGGAAACCCCTGTGTGTGTGTGTGTGTGTGTGTGTGTGTGTGTGTGTGTGTGTGTGTGTGTGTGTGTGTGTGTGTGTGTGTGTGTGTGTGTGTGTGTGTGTGTGTGTGTGTGTGTGTGTGTGTGTGTGTGTGTGTGTGTGTGTGTGTGTGTGTGTGTGTGTGTGTGTGTGTGTGTGTGTACCTTTATTGATCTGATTAGGTGTTGCAACAGCAGGGAGAATGAAACACAGGAGTAAAGCCTGCATGGAACATAATATGTTCCAGGCTTTACTCCTGGAGAAAGGAAAAGTTTTGGACATGAAGGTTTCCACCCAACAGCAACAATATTATCGATGCTGTTGGGTGGAAAACTTTTTCTTGTTTTATTATATTAAAAAAAACATTTTGAAATAAATAGCCTATCTACTGTACAAGCTGACCTGATCTGCTATTTTCACTACTGTTGTGTGACACTCTTGTATGACGAAGTAGAGCAAAAATGTACGACAAAACATAAACATTTGAAATATGGACATACAAGGATTCCGCTCGACAGCAATTATATGCAAGTACACAAACATGGGCAGCTATTTTTTTTTTAAATAAATACAATATTTAGGGTGTTTTTAGTTAAACATTTTAGTTATAGAGGGCAATTATAATGTATTAAGGCATATCAGGCTTATTAGCCAGGGATCCTTTTAATGTACAAAAAACACAAAGATTTGGTGGCCCCCCCTGTAGTAACTCTGAGGACCCCTTAGGGGTCTGTTAAATCTAGTAGGCTGCGGTTTCAAATGTAACTCTATGTGGATTTATTACTTCCACCGGTGCATAAGATCACACACTGAGGATATTTACCAGGGACATGTGTTTGTGCTGGCTGGGCCAGGAGTTGTCACTTGTGGTTGTGCACTTGCATGGAATAAGTTTCAGCCTTACTTAAAAAGTTAACAAAAATAAAATACTGACCTGATGGCCTAAATGTATGTTGTTGTTTTTTTGCACTGGATCGCTGAATGAGTGAACATACAGGCTATCAAGTGTACATGAATATATGAATGTATTTACATACATCTATTGTTATATGTCTACCGCAGTGAATATATGAATGAATATGTTTACAAACATTTATCACGCCCATGTACCATGTACCACCATGTACCACCATGTACCACCAATAAGTATACTGGTGGATATATGCATGGTCAACAATTTATCAACAACACTGAGTATATAAATGAATGCACAGTCTATCAACAATGGATATAATAATGTATATGTGTGTACTGTCTGAATAAGTGAGTATCTGGATGAATATAGGTGCAATCTATCAACAGTCTGTGAGTGAACATACAGTCTCTCAACTGTTTTATCCTTCACAGACACCTGCCATAGTTCTGCTACTGTACAGTATGTGCGTAGTAGTCCGTGTGAAAGCGCACCAGAGTCTATGCAGGAGTCACTATAGTCCAAAGTCAGTAACAGACAGTGCAGGTCTTAAAGGACTGTACATGCCTGTTTACTTATTTGTGGGCATACATACAGTATGCATTTTGTTCTATAGCATGCCATGTGTTGACACGTCTCTTGTGTGTGTGTTTACTCATACTAGTGTATACACACACACACACACACACACACACACACACACACACACACACACACACACACACACAGATATTATTCGGGTGGGTGTCCAGTCCAGGATGCTCACTCTGCAATAACACACACATGCTCTGCACAAACGCGTGCACACACACACACACACACACACACACACACACACACACACACACACACACACACACACACACACACACACACAGAGGCACAGACACAGACACACAGAGTGAGTGAGGGTTTGTGAATTATCATGCGGGGCGGTGTCTGTGGTCTGCTCTATTATGCATGGAGCTCTGGGGAGCCAGGCCAGTGGAGTGTGAGAGGGAGGCCCAGGAGCGAGCCACGCTGTCGGACACATGTCAGCACAGTCACACCACCTCTCTGTGGACCTCCAGTGCACTGCCTCAAAACACACACACACACACACACACACACAGACACGCACACATACACATACACACCCCTCACACGTTACTACTACACACAGAAGTACACACGCGCACAATGCTCAGTAGCCAGACAAATCTGTATACACACCCGCTCACCCGCGGCCTGTCAGACTAAAGTCAATGTGATCTGCACCATGTCTCGCACAGCCTGTGAATCATGCTTAATATCGTTGCTGTCGGGCTGGAACCTTGTACTGGATGTCCAGAGACTCCAGAGCTGTCGCTTTTCAGGAAATGGAAACAAGAACCTGTGTTCTCATAGTGGATCTATGAAGTTATTATTTGGTCAACAAGCTCTTGTTAATACTTTTCATTTATAATATTTAATATACAAAGTAAACCCACAGACAGACTTAAAGGGACTACACCATGAATTAAAAGATATATATATATTTAATATCATAATGTCCCTCAAACGTTTTTCAAAAGGTTTGAGCCTAAATCAAGCCTCATATATACTCATTCCAACTAACTTCTCTCTGGCTTATAAAGCACTTTCACCTGCAATACCACATTGTCCTGTTTGGCACGGGGCGCTATTGAGCCAGTTTGTATGCATATTATCTCCTGGTTCTGTGTGGAAAAAGTTTTTTAAAAAAATAATAAAAAATAATAAAAATAAAAAATTGGAACTGAAAAACGGGAGGAATTGTTCCCTGACGTGACGTGACGTCACGTCAGGGACCAAATCAGTTTGGCCTGTTTTGAGACCAATTTACAGAAAACCCCAGATTTGCTGTGAAAGCCTGAGTGTTCAAACTGGGGTATTTTTGGGATAGAAGAGAGATAGGGGAGACCAAAAACACACACAAAAAAAGAAAAGGTTAAAATTCATGGTGTAGTCCCTTTAACCACTTTCAACTTCTACAAGCTCTCAACGCATAGATCGTCTATTTCCAAATGGCCAATGTATACAGTATATCATGTTTAAAGTGCTCATGTGGCCTATAGTCGCTTCTTTTTGGCTTGTTTTCCTATAGACCTGGTTGCTTATTTCTCTCACAAAATCAGGCAACACTGGACTGGTGGCGTGGATGCTATGGTCCAGCTGTAGGGTGTCTCTACAGATGAGCCATGCACACTGCTTACACCTGGATGTCAGCATGCAGGTTTAATGGCATTAGTGTTAATTATGTGAAACACTCATTTGCTGTCGAGGCTCATTAGGATACAGGTACTAATTGGTTGGTAAAGGTGGAGCAGAGCAGGTTAAATTCAATGGTGAAATGAATAATTCTTTTGATGTTAAGTAGGATCTTCCATGCTGGTATTTTGTGTGTGTGTGTGTGTGTGTGTGTGTGTGTGTGTGTGTGTGTGTGTGTGTGTGTGTGTGTGTGTGTGTGTGTGTGTGTGTGTGTGTGTGTGTGTGTGTGTGTGTGTGTGTGTGTGTGTGTGTGTGTGTGTGTGTGTGTGTGTGTGTGTGTGTGTGTGTGTGTGTGTGTGCAGGAGTGTGTAAATGCCATATTATGCAGATGCACTATGAATATATGTGTACTCTATGTATATCTCTCCATATGTATTTCACTTTCCCTTAATCTCTTCCTCACGCCTGACTGGATAATTACATGTGTAAGTAAGCATGCATGTGCATAGTGTGTGTGTGTGTGTGTGTGTGTGTGTGTGTGTCTACTTTACTGTTTGTTTCTCTCTAGTCTGCAGAATATGTATTTCTCTACCTCTCCTTTCTCCCACCCTGACTGCATAATTACACGTGTGTGTATGCATGCATGCATGCATGTGTGCACTTTCACAATAGTCCACCCATACACAAACTATTGTTATTCCGTGCTCTGTTCAGGATTTCAGAGAGAAGACAGACTCCGGGTCCGGTGAGAGGCATATGGAAATGGTTTGTTTATACTGCCTCCAAGCACACGGTCTGTTCTTGGGACGGGCTATGCGCGCAGGTAAAGCCGCGGCCTTCCCAGCCACACAGTTGCCTCCGCTCCCTGCAGCCAGTCTGGGCCCCAGGCCTGCCCTGCATGCCTGCTCCAGCCCTGTAGACAATGGACGTGTCCAGACATTGAAAGCCCGAGGTAAACTCAGGTTAATGAATATGAAATGGAGGGGAGGAAATCGGAGCGCGCCCAGCAATGGGCTGGGATGTTGATTTCTGGGTTGGGGAAATGTGAATGCAGCCGGTTGTGGTTGGCCTGAATAGGCTTTTTATTTTACGGCGTGGCTCTGTAGTACGCTAGCAGTCTATAAGAGGGTCGGCCTGTGTGCAAACCCCTTTGGACTGATCAGCGCCACATCTTTTGTGTACGCTTGCCAGTAGGCTAACGTATTACCTCCATGTATTTTTCATAAATGTATTTTTCCCCTTTATTTTAAAATGGAAGTCGAAGGGATTCGGGATTGGGTTTAAATGGTCACAATTCCGAAATCCTCATTTGAGCTTTTTTTAAAGGACAAGTCCGGACTAAAATAACATATAGCCTTTTTTCCTACTTATATTGATCCCAAATGACTGGCCATGGGGTCTATTTGCAGAATTGCCTTTGTCGTCCAGTTTCCCCAGCAGCCCCCATAGCATAGAGTGGAGCCCATAAGCATATAGCTACTTGCTATTTATTGTGGTCAAAAGTGTTAGTATTTTTTCATGAATCTGTTATTAGTTGTCATTACACAGGCATCCATGCCTTGGTTGTCCCACACGAGCCGCCGTAGTCTGCTAAACAGACCAACGGCGTATATACACCTGTTATGTGTTTTGCCCGGAAAAGACTCGCTGTGATTGGCCAGTACAGTCACTTTGATTGGCAGTTGTGCCAAACGCTCACCCCAAAACATGATTTACAAGACTGTGGCGGCTCATGTGGGACAACCAAGGCATGGATGCGTGTGTATTGACAGCCAATAGCAGATTCATGAAAAGAAACAAAACAAAAAAAAGTATTGATCATAGACTGTAAAAAAAGAATGGACAGTATTACGCCCATAGACTCTACAGACCGTAAATGAAGCAATTTCAAATCTGTCATCTTTCTATATTGCGTCATATCGTGTCATATCCTAAGCAACCGGAAGTTAATGCTATTGGTTGGGACCAGAGCGGGGGTGGGGAATGAATACTATTGGTTGTGTAGCTTGTCAATCAAAGCATCACAAGGTAGCCACGCCCCTCCTCGAGCATACCCTACTTTATCATTAATTTTAAGATACATTAAATGGAACCACAATTTACCAAAACGCATATCATGGTGATTGAAAGAGGACTTTAAACTAGCAGCTGGAAGCATATAGTATTTATGACAATGTTTATTAAGGTAATAAAATCGAATCTAAAGTTTGGCAAAAACCCACCCACTGGCATTGAGAGTTATTTCTTCTGACACCAACAGGGGTAAAACAGCAAAACTACAGGCTCATATGAACTGTCACTTCCTATTTAGACTCAATTTCAAAGTCGGATGCTGGGCCCCGGCCCTTGTATTGGTAACGATATGCTTATGGGCTCCACTATATGCTATGGGGGCTGCTGGGGAAACTGGACGACAGGGGCAATTCTGCAAATAGACCCCATGGCCAGTCATTTGGGATCAATATAAGTAGGAAAAAAAGGCTATATGTTATTTTAGTCAGGACTTGTCCTCTAAGGTTAGCGGGACTATGAAACGTTCTATGTTGTGTCGAACAGATCTATTGTGTATACAAAATTTTGCCTTTTTACACAATTTAACACGGGGGTATTTTGCAGTGTATGCAGACGACAATGTGCATGCTGTGCTGTCGTTGACATGCTCTGTCACTCTCTCTTCCATTCTATACTGTACTTGCTGCTGTAGTGTGTGATTTTGTGCGTGAATTTGTGTCTGTACAGTATGTGAACGCATGTGTGTTGTTTTTGTCTCAGTGAGCTATACTGTCTTTGTGTCAGTCCCTCGCTCCTACTCTCTCTCTTGCTCTCTCTGCCTGTGTGTGTGTGTGAGATTTTTTGAGTGTGTTCTGTTTGTGTGCTTCTTGGTGTTAACGGGCTGTCAGATGAGGTGTGTGTGTGTGTGTGTGTGTGTGTGTGCGTGGGTGTGTGTGTGTGTGTGTGTGTGTGTGTGTGTGTGTGTGTGTGTGTGTGTGTGCGAACAAGTTGAAGGATGAGTCGCTTGTGTCAGTGTGTTCTGTAGTTGGTGGTTGAGGTGTGTGTGTGTGTGTGTGTGTGTGTGTGTGTGTGTGTGTGTGTGTGTGTGTGTGTGTGTGTGTGTGTGTGTGAGAGTGTGAGTGTGTGTGTGTGTGAGCAGGTTGGCGGATGAGGTCCCAGGGGGCTGGATTAGCCCCTCTGCACGCCCCAGGCCAGAGCAGCTCTGGAGGGATTACCGGGAGACCTGCACCCTGGCTGGATTAGACTGCTGGGTCTCATTTCCATCTCCTTATTTACCTCAGTCCACCAGAGGAAACGCTCAGCTGCACAAAAAGATGCTAATTGATGCTGCGGAAGCCATGGAGAGGTGCAAACATTCACTTCTTTCTCTCCTGTTTTTTTTTTTTGCCTTTCTTTTTTTTTGTTTGCCAGCGGATCCGTGGAGCTGTTGTGCGCTGTGGAAGTGTGATCTGTGTGTCTTCGTGTGTGTCTTCTGCACGCTTTGACGGCGCCTGTTCCTGTGTGTGTGTGTGTGTGTGTGTGTGTGTGTGTGTGTGTGTGTGTGTGTGTGTGTGTGTGTGTGTGTGTGTGTGTGTGTGTGTGTGTGTGTGTGTGTGTGTGTGTGTGTGTGTGTGTGTGTGTGTGTGTGTGTGTGTGTGTGTGTGTGTGTGTGCGTGTGTCTGTGAGAGAGCACAAGCGAGCGTACCTTCATGTGTGTGCCTGAGCGTGTCGGGGGGCCGCCTCCATGCAGAGGGGGGGACCGCCTCCATGCAGAGGGGGGGGCCGCCTCCATGCAGAGGGGGGGACCGCCTCCATGCAGAGGTGCTCATTACTCGGCGGGGTCGCGTACAGACACGGCCGCAGAGCGCCGGGGACAGTCGGCAGACCTATTCCGCAGCTCTTTAACGAGCTAGTGATGGGGAGAACGGGCTCGGTTGCCAGGGCGACCGGGGTGAACTCCAACCCTGGAGGTTGGCAACCTGTATATATTAGGATCACAGGAGTATGCAAATGGCCCCCGCAAGCCCGTCCCCATCCCCCCCCCCCCCCCTCCCTTCTCTTCCGGCAGTGTCCTTCTTGTTCCGTCCTGGACTTGACATGTGTGCTAACATCGCCCTTGCTCTGAAGGGCGGGGAGGGAGTGAGCCGATGGCGCCCGCCGGGCCACCGGTGACAGGTGCTCAACGACGGCCAGGAAGTTGCATTAGTGATCGCTGACAGGGGGGCTCAGACGCGCCGTCCGCTGCCAACGCACGACCTGTGACCTCACAGAACGCAAGTTGAAGGAGAGTGAATCATTAGTGGGTGAATGTTATATTGTGTGTGATTCCAGCGTCTTCGTGAGCCGTGCAATTCTGTAAAGAAACATTGCGTAAATGGAGTGTTGACCACTTTCAACTTGGCGTCCCTGTATTTGGCATGTCATTATAGGCGAAAAGTGACAAACATTATCAAAATATAAAGTAGCCAGGGATCTACAAGTTCACAACACGCCACGTCGCAATGTGTTGTGCTATTTTCACTATTGGTCGTACAATGAAGTAGTATATACTGTAAGGCTTAAGTGGTTAAAATGGAGAAATGGTAAATGGAATGGAATGCACCCTTACTCTCAGAATTTAATTGCAGTATCACCCAGGATTTCACAGCGTGGTGATTGGAGCCTGGGAAGGTTTTGTGTGATTCATTTATTTTATTTATAGTTTTTTTTCCGGTGACTGCGCACAGGGAGATTTTTTTACCGCGTTTGTCTATGCATCTTTCTTGGTTATTTGCATTCCTTTGCAGATGGTTTCCAGCTATCTTTATCGCATTCTGCTGAGAGAGATTAAAGGCTTTTATTTTTCCTTTGTAAAGAACGAGACTTGATTAAATTTGTTCTCATGCGCTAATAGACGCGCTCAGCGTGTTGCGTACCATTGCCAGGCCACAGCCACAGAGGAGTTGCAATGAACTGCGTTTTATATGTATACCCCCGTGCTTTTTATCTCATGTCAAACAATATGTAAAAGAACACAAGCCCGTCCTAATGAGCCAACAAATACCAAATGTGTGATAATACAGTACTGATATTTCTGAAAAATCTGTTTATAAACTGTAGTTTCAAGTCTCCTGTGTGTGTGTGTGTGTGTGTGTGTGTGTGTGTGTGTGTGTGTGTGTGTGTGTTGGGGGATAGCATCGTAACTGCGAGTTTGTTGCCGTTTTCATTTCTTGATATAGTGTACAGAAGATACCTTCTCATACGTAACTAATAAAACAACACAACACAATCGAGAATGAATTAGCATACATAAACATTTCTTCCCGTTTCGTTCCTGCTGTTTACAGTAGTTGCTTCTCTACATGGCTCTTTCTTCCCAATAATGCCATACTTGGGGAAACATGGTTTATTCTGTTAAAAGGACTCAGCTTTATCTCTGGATGCAGTAGAACAGTGGTTCTCAAAGTGGGGTCCGGGGACTCCCAGGGGTCCTTGGGGGAGGTACCAGGGGGTCCCCAGCAAAATGTGTTAACATAGTGTCACAATCATTTTAACCACTATACTTTGGCTATTCAAAAATTGCGAAGATTTGTGCAAATCTTTGAATATACATATATATTTTAAAGCGAACATTTATAACTCAAATCTTTGCTTCTGGAGGTCCCTGGGTGTCCGCGGCCAAATTACATATCGGGGTCCTTTGGCATGAAAAGGTTTGAGAAACACTGCAGTAGATCTCGCTAAGATGAACGTTCTGTCCAAACCTATAATATTTCACACATCAGTGCATGCAGCCAGCTGAGGGCACGGTAGACAGACAGTAGACACAGGGTCAGTAGTTCAGCTGCATTAGGGTCAGCTGTACTGGGCCAGTTATTTTTATAGCGTGGCTCTGTAGGAGTCTAGCCGTCTATAGGAGGGTCTGTCTTTCTATAAGAGTGTCTGTCTGTCTGTCTGTCTGTCTGTCTGTCTGGACTCTGGAGCTAATCTCACAAACTGCTGGACCGAAATGTCTTGTGCACATAGCCAGTAGTCCACAGAAGTACCACCACTAATGTTTTTCCACTTATGTTTTATACTTATTAACTACTTTAAAAATCTGATCTCTGCAAAGATATCTACATAAATACACATGTACATGAGCTTAGACATAAGGTGCTGGGTTTTGAGCTCTGCAGTGTTGCTGGCTCCACTGTCATGCCACAGTATAGCAGTGGTGGAAGAAGGTTTACTTAAGTAAAAGTATCAATACCTACACTGTAGAAATACTCTGTTACAAGTAAAAGTCTGCACTTGAGTAAGAGTACAAAAGTATTGGTAACAAAATATACTTAAAGTACCAAAAGTAAAAGTACTCATTATGCAGTATGTCCCATTTCACAAGTTCGTCATGTATTTTAAAAAAAATCTTTTGAAAATAGCAAAGTATATTGGTGGTCAATGTTTTGTTTTGTTTTTGTTTTTGTTTTGTAATAATATTGATAATATAGTAACTAGCAACTAAAGTTTTCAAATAATTGTAGTGCAGTAAAAATTACAATATTTGTCTCTGAGATGTAGTGGAGTAGAAGTAAAAGTATTGAACATTGGAAATACTCTAGTAGTATATATATTAGTTGTACAACAACCTCAAAATTGTACTTAAGTACAGTTCTTGAGTACATGTACCTAGTTACTTTCCACCACTGCAGTACAGTGGGCTTGCCCATCAGTTCCGGATGCCTGACACACAGTGCCCAGGCTGCCTCATCCGCTTCTCTCTCTGACCGTGACCCACGGGAGGCCCCTGTAGAGCTCCACGCTCACATCCACAATGTTCATTTGACTCTAGAAGTGTCAAATCTGAGGCGCTCGGGTGGCGCAGTGGTAAAGTGCCTGCCCACCACCACGGAGGTTGTGGGTTCAAATCCACCGTGGTGCAACCGGCTTTGTCGGGCGTCCATGCGAACACAATTGGCCCGTGTTCGGGGGGGAGGGTGATATTTGTCACTGTGTGTACAGTACTCCTATGGGCTGAACTGAAGACTCTATGAGTCTATGTTCTCCCGGTTGGGGCTCCTCGCTGGCAGGTGAGTCAGTAGGATACAACAGCAGTGGCAACACAGAAATGTGTGTGGGGAGGAAATGGAATTAATTGGCATAATGACTTAATTGGGGAGAAAAGGGGGGTAAAAACATTATTGGCTACTCTAAATAAAAAAAATATTAAATAAATAAGTGTAAAATCGGACCCATGCGAGTCCTTTTCAACACTTTCAGAGTTACATTACACTAGACCATACCCGTAGGGGGATATAAGCACCCAAAGTGTGCAGTTTGGCTTATGCGCTGTGAACAGACAGTTTATCAGGGATGGAAAGTGAGTTTTCGTCTGTTTTCCAAGAGGCAATGTGTGTGTGTGAAGGCGCTTCGTTTGGCCTTCTTTTCATAGACCTTGTTGCTGTAGGGCTCGCTTCGTTTGGCCTTGTTTTCATAGACCTTGCTGCTTGTTTCTCGCGCGAAACCTGGCAACCCTGCGCAGCGTGATCTCCCATTGTTTGACACACAAACGCTAATAATACGCTGAGATTTGATGAAATTGAAAAACGGGCTTCGCAGTTGCGTTCAGATGGTAATGGTCAATGGCTGTGTGCAAAATCAGAGCAATTGCTCCAGCCACTGAGGAGAACCGGGCAGCTTCACCATGACAGCACTACAGACAGACAGAGGTACAGAGGTTTGTCAAATTATAGGAGGATAACACTCAGGACACATGTACACAAAATGTATAGATTTGGACAATGCTGCTTGTTGCAATGTTTTCATGTTCTGCAATGTAACTTTTACCATTGAGCTAATAGAGCCTGCTCAGGGGATAAATTGAATCATGACCTGCAGGTCAAAATTCGTGTCAGATCCTGTGTCTATAGGTGAGACATGACCTTTTTGGCACAATCTAAATGTCTTAATAGAAGAGCAGGGAGACCAAATACAACCACCCCAATTGTTTAGTTATATTTTATTGTATTAACATACATACAGATTGGACAAAATTTCATTTTATTCATTAAAAGGAAGTTACATAGTGCCACTTTAAATGAACACTCATTGTACTGTGCATATATCCACTGATAACACACAATGAAGATAAGCTCCTCCTCCAGGCACTGCACTAGCCTTTCTGCAGGAAGCATCAGATTTGCTGTCAGGACTTTGTCCGCTTACCTCTCTGGAAGTCGGACTAAGTAAGAGTTTAATTCTGTTAACAGAGAGCGCTCTCTCTCTCTCTCTCTCTCTCTCTCTCTCTCTCTCTCTCTCTCTCTCTCTCTCTCTCTCTCTCTCTCTCTCTCTCTCTCTCTCTCTCTCCTTCCACACACACACACACACTCAATGGGTGTGATTTATGTGCTGACAGGCTACGGAGTCTTGGTGTGTTCCGTGTGCATTGGAAGACGTATCACTGCTGGGAGCTAAATATAAAATCAATGCTTGCGAGGCTGGTCGGTTGGTTAGGGAGAACGGCCGCTCGGCTGGAGTTTAACAGCGTTTTAACTCTCCACTGACTGAGGCTGAGGGAACTGCTATTGATTTCACTTTCCCCCCTATCGCCCCCTGTTCTCTTTTAATAAATCAGTTTTGGTGTGTGTGTGTGTACACACTTAATTGTTTGTTGTGTGTGTGTTTGTGTGTGTGTGAGTGCGTGCATGCATGCGTGCCGTGCATGTGTGGGCATACTGTACGGTATGGTTCAGTCTCTAACTGTACAGTATGTAATGAGTGTGTGTGTGTGTGTGGTATACAGTATACTGTACACATCTATGTCATACAGTACAGTGTGTGTGGTATATACTAGAGGTTCAGGCCTCTATGCTGTTTCTGTTTTCATGGTGCCCTTTGGGCAGCGGTACTCTGGGACCACGCAAGTCGGGTACGATGCATGTTGGCAACGATGCTAGTTGGGAATGCATGTACTTGTTGTCAGAGTACACTAACCAGTGTTGTACACATTAAACATTGATGACATTCATTTACTATACGTCAGATCATTTCTCATCATAGAGGAAGATATTGTATCATATTTTAGGGGGGCAGGGGGCTGAATTCGGCATTAACATCGTCCCTCATTGCGGTTGCATCATGGTCAGAGAATAAACAACGGTGTACTGTAGCATCTCACATATTTATATATTTAAGCTACAGCAAACACAACCAGATAGCAATTCATTAATGGAGAGAGATAGAACACGAAATGACGAAAGGTCCGAGACATAATTATGTCAAAGCACGTCGGACATTGATGAAAATAAACAACAGCCATGTAGGAGTGGGTGGAGTCTATGGTCTGAATGCAGGCAAGTGATGTATACGATTCCAGAGCCATTGAGATAGAAGAGTTGTGCCACTGAGGGGTCAAAAACGCTACGTTTGTGGGCTGATGGAGTGAATACAGATGGCACAATCTAAATGTCTCTGGTCGCCCTACTGGCCAAAATATGGGTCAAAATCATATATTTATGTAAACTGAAAAGTAGCCGGTTCAAAGGTCAGACCCATGATCGAATTTTGTTGCAAGTTTAGAGGCGAATTGAAAACTGGTGTGCTAGGAGAAGCATTCTGGACACACACTTAAAATCTAGCCTTTCCTAATTGTAGTATAAAATATGAATATACAGGAATCTCTATATTTGGAGTTCTACTGAAGTTCAAATGCAAGCTGCCACTTGTATTGGTGCAGTGGCACAAACGTGACGCAAAGCTCGGCCAATCCGTGAAGCCGATGAGTTGGGTTCTGCAATTCATAGATACCGGTAGATAGATACTTTGCTTTATTCTGGCCCTTAACCTGCTGTACAATTGTGTAAAGCAATTAAGTTGCTTGCTTTACACACACTTTTCAAAAACAAATGTACTGATTTTGTAAATTAGTTTTTGAAGTGTTTTACAAATAAAGTAAATTAAATATTAACCACCACAGCATTGGCAATGTTGATGATGATTTGATTAAAAAATATATATATACATGTATAATCTTGTATTGTATCGTTATCGTGAGCGCAATATTAGCGTGTGACCAGCTTGACCTCTGCGCCTGCTTGAACTTTCATGGTGCTCGATGTACTGTAGTTGCACGCCGGTGTTGCAAACCGGAAATGACACGTTAGATAAGCTTAGATCAGCTATATCAGTATATTCCGTGCATGACATGGCGTGCAACCAGGCATAGGTGCCACGCTGTAAAAATGTACTCTCTGCAAAGGAATGCAAATGAGAAAGAAAGCTGCATAGACAAATGTTGTTACAAAATAATGATAACTAGACGCGTCGCAATTATGGGAAATTGCAAAGTGTGGTTGCGCCGACGCCGGTCGCGGGTCGCCGCCGCCCGGACTTGAGGAATATGCTTGGAGGAATACCGTCGGAGGCCGCGTGACGTGCCATTCGAATTTGGTGCTGATTTGATCCTGCGTTCGTGATACATGGCGTTTTGATTTGAAGAAATAGGCCCCTCCCACTAAAATAAATAAGCCCCTCCCACAAATGTAGCGGGCCAATGACATCGTCATGTCACTCCTGAGATCACCTGCTTTTCAATTTGAGAGGAGTGATCCCCCCAAAAATCATGTTTTTGCATCAAACGGTTACGTTTTGCGCAGTTGTGGCGCCCCCTATGGGTCAAAGTGGAAATGCTTTTGGGGATTCGTTGAGTAAACCACCCTCGACATGTGATTCAAATTTGGGATCGATTGGACGTTTCGTTCATGATTTTTGGCATTTTTGGTAAAACGGGCTCCTCCCACTAACTTTGGAAGCCAATTACGGACGAACGGTAAGGACTATCAAAATGCCGTTTGGATAGGTTTATCGCATGAGTCCATAGATCACGTATACCGATTTTTGTGAGATTTGGAAAAAAAAATTAGGAAAAGGTGCAAAAAGTGTGTTTTGAAGAAAATTCAAAATGGCGGAAAATCTATCCTGACGCAAATGGGCGTGGCCTATATGGGGAGATGCGTAGTGACCCAAGGAATCCAGGGAAAATGAAATTTTGATTTTTATTTTTTTTCAATAATTTCGGACTAAATTATAAACCTCCCCTCCAAATCTGGTAACTCTAGCTCTTAAGGTTTCTGAGAAAAAAATACTTGAATTAGAGTTTTTTCACTTTTCCATTAAAGTGGATGGGGGAATTTAATGCACTAATAAATCAATATCAATTAAACTATTTAACCAATCTCTTAGCAAAATACAAGCGCACGATTCCAGGTCAAGACGGTCATTTTGACATATGGCACTAAATTGGGGAATAAAAACTGTGGGAGGAGATGCGGTTCAAAGTATTGTTTATCTAGGAATAAAGTTCATCAAGTACTATAGTCTGGTTGCCCTGTTAGGGCAACCACACTAATAATCTCCCTCCACTCAAAGACCAAAAAAACAACATACAAATAAATCACACAACATTTCCTACGGCTCTAATCCCAGCACAGTAAAATGCTCAGTGTGAATTTAACTCTAGAGTGTAAAGAAACCACTCTCAGGGTTATACAGAAATACAGTAACACTCAGGATTTTATGTGCTTTTCCTAAAACTAACTACAGTATATCATACAAGACCACACAACCCTCACCATGCTTCTCTCTGAACAATTCCAAGTCCTGCATAGCCTCAGCTTGGTAATGAATGCAAAACTATTCAGTAAAGTTTTACCAGTCCCTGGCCTCGATTTTTATTGAGACCAGTGTCACGCTACAGGAAGATGTATGGCCCAAAACACGCAATATCACCAGCTCCAAACATAATCGTATATTTCATATTTCCTCTGTCAAACAAAGACCAACCACTCATGTGACCGTTCCCCTGTCTCCATCGCGAGTTTACACACAAACTAACAAATCATTGCTGTCGGGCAGTAACCTTGTATCTCCATATTTCAACATATTTTCTTTTTGTGTAAATTAATGCTGTACTTTGTCGTACAAGAGTGTAGCAAAAATATCCGATCTATAAGCTCACAACGTGTGGCATTGAGACATGTTCTGAGTAGATCGGATATTTTTGAAAAATTTTGCAACTGAAAGTGAAAGTGGTTAATTGTGTCTGTGGGTTTTATAAATATTGAACAAACAAAAATGATTAACGAGTTCTTGTGTGGCTAAATAATAACTACATTAGATCCATTGGAACACAGGGTTCTTTCTTCCATTTCCTAAAAATCCACGGTCTTGGACATACAAGGTTTCCACCCTAGCCGTGATGAAATCATGAATGAGAAGAATGTCTCTGCGGAGATCTCAGAACATCTCCCATGATGTTCACACCCGTCTGTCTGCCTGTGCATGTGTGTGGGCACGCATGTGTGCACGTGTGCATGTGTGTGTAAGTACTGATGTCAACACACACACACACACACACACACACAGTGATTTCTCCACACTGAAGGTCTGCTCTCTCCCGCAGAAGAAGGCTGAGGAGGAAGTGTCGAGGAGTATAAGATCAAAGAAAGGGATTATGGGTTCCGATGACTTCTGCTGGCACGCCCGGGCCCCGAGTGGAGCATTTGAAGCTCGGTACAGCGAGCCTGTACACAGCACAGGAACAGGCTCCCTCTGAATAGATTTGTGTTCCAGGCTTTAACAAGTCGTGGATTTGCCTCGTAGCATATGGAGTCTTGGCGCCGTTCAGTAGCAGCGGTCTGTCGTCACCAGATGTAAAATTGGCACAGAGCACGGTAGCCTCGGTTATGGAGCGTGTTCTGGAACCGGGTGGCTCTGCACCTGTTAATTTATACTTTGTTGTTACGGTGCAGTTTGCACACAGAAAATACTCGATCTACAAGCTCACAACGCGTTACACTGCGACGCGTTGTGAGCTTGTAGATCGAGTATTTTCCGGTTTCCAATCCGTCGTACGACAAAGGTTTTTGCACAGCAAACGCATGCAAAAATGTGTGAATCATACAGACATACACGTACAAGAAAAGTATGATTCAAGGCAGATTGCGACTGATGAGTTAAGCAGCCACACAGCAACATCCAGAGAGTTAATTCAACTCTGACAGTGTTAATATTGGCCCGAAAGACTCTGGATTTTTACTGTGCAAAGAGCTTGATAGAAGGAGGGAAAGAGAGAGGAGAAGACAGACAGAGAGGGACAAAACTTTTACCTGTTATATCACACTTTCCAAGCACACAAAGATGTGTTTTTGGGGCGTGTTTTGACAGTAATGAAACATTTCCAAGTTAGGTGTCCTTAGATAAATAAACGTGTCATTGTGTGCCCTCTCACCCCAGGCACAGCCCTCCCTGACTGGCATTCCCTGATCACCCTAATGAGGCTCGGGCACAAAACAGGTCGGGTCAGAGGGCACAGCCATTATCTCGTGTCTCCCCATTAAAATCACCTCCAGCGGCCATCTCCCATGCAATCAAACCACCACCCTCAATTAGCGGGTAGAAATTATGCAGATATCGTACACACACACACACACACACACACCCACCGCAGATCCGACAATGCTAAACACGCAGGCTCGTAATAAAGCTGGCAATATAAAGTGTGGGAGGGAGGGAGGGGGGCTGAGGGGACTGGTGTGTGTGTGTGTGTGTGTGTGTGTGTGTGTGTGTGTGTGTGTGCGTGCGTACGTGTTGGGGGTCAGTCTTGACCAGGGGGCAGTGAGTGATTAGTAGCATCAACCTATCTATCGTTACGGCGGTGATGTTGTTTGGGTGTGGGGTGGGCCGGAGTGGGTGGGGTGGAGGGCACGGAGTGACAGGGGTAATTACTTAGGGGAGGTCAGCCTGGGGTGACGAGGGTGGGGGTGACATGACTTCTGAGGGACACGCCACCCCCCCTACACCCCCCCCCACACACACACTCGCTTGTGTCACCGACAGCGACCCCCCGAATGCCCCCCCCCCGCGTGCCACCCTGCTCTGCTACAGCAAAGGTCGCTGTACGTACAGTATACTGTAATGATGCCACAATAAGCTCAGACACATACATACACATACATACATACACGCGCCCTCACCCATGAACCTTGTGCCGCTGCACTTTACACCTGTGCACAAAGCTGGAGGTTATCATATGCATGAAAGGAAATGGGTGCTCGCATGCGACGCGCGCACACACACACAATCACAGCAGTGCACCTGGAACCTACAATTTCCCTATACTACATACTGTACATACGCGCACGCACGTGCACACACACACACACACAATCACACATTCACCTGCAAACTCCCTTACGTACATACACACTAGAGTGCATGTGTACACACACACGCACACACACCGACACACACACACACACACACACACACACACACACACACATATAGAGCCTGAGGGGAAGTGACAGACCCACCAGGAAGCGTTCCGGAGACTGCTGTGAGTAGAGGAGTGTAGAGAAGCTCCCTCCACAGATCAGCACCACAAAGGACTCTCTCTCTCTCTCTCTGCCAGTGGTTTACTGCCTCTGTTCATTTGACTGTCACCACAGGCTCCCTCTTTACTGCTCCCCTCACTTAGAGGAAGCAATGCTAGAGAGAGAGAGAGAGAAAGAGAGGGAGAGAGATGGAGAGAAAGAGGAAGTGAGACACTCTAATACCTAAAGAGGAGATTGGTTCTGAAGTCTGTGGCCCCCCCCCTCCAAATACACACACACACACACACACACACACACCCCATACTCTCTTCCTCCCGGGGGCTAAGCTATTGATTGTTGCTGCGCAATGTTGCTTCCTTCAGAGATCCCCGTCAAGCCTTGTTATGGCGGCACCCTTCCTTCCCGGGCCACAGCTTTGGCAGGTATACCTCCACGTAGTAATGCATGCTGGGATTTGCGCGAGGCCCTCCGCGGGTTCAAGGCCCTCCGCGGGTTCATCGGAATCCCTCAGAGGGTTCATCAGATCACAGGCGGTGATTGATTTGTTTCTTTTTAACCCATTCAATCCGGGAACGCATCTACAAATGTCTTCTAAATCCGGTTTTCTGAAAACACTTGTGTTGCTATAATATCAGTGGTTCTCAAACTTTTTCATGTCAAGCCCCAACATTATATGTATTTGGCCGTGGACCCCCATCTCAAAATATTTAGTTCCAGGGACCCCCAGAAGCAAAGATTTGAGTTACAAATGTTCGCTTTAAAAAAATATATATTCACAATATTTGCACACATTTTCACGATTTTTCAAAAATAGCAGATCTACAAGCTCATAGCGCGGCACTCGGTGCCACGCTATGAGCTTGTATATCTGCTATTTGTGAATAGCCAAAGTATAAAATAATGGTTAAAGTGGTTCAAATCGAAAATGACAGATACTTTCCCGGTCTTATTGGGTTAAGGCAGGAAGTGAGTTGGACTTCACATGAGCAAGCTTTTTTTCCCCCATCGTTAGAATGACGAGGAGGAACAGAGTTCTTTCTCTCTCTACCCCCAACCCTGCCCCCCCCCCCTGCCCCTCAGCCGTTGCTGCCTGCGTATGTATTGTTGAGATCACTATTACAGCTTATGCTACACTATTCTACCACTGTTCCCACAGACAGCCGAGGCCTGGCTATGTTGTAGGGAACTCGTGAATAGTTAATCTCGGTAAATATTTCATGTGTTTGTGTTTGCTTGCTCCCACCCTGCTCTGACTCGGGCCGCCATACCCGAACTTCACCTCCTTTAATAAATGGGCCGGGCAAAGACTGTCAAGCTGGACGAGAGTCGCGTGCCGAAAGCGGTCGATCTACGAGCGTGTAGATCTGCTGTGTTCGGGCGCGTGACTGACCTACAAATTAAGCACGTCCCAAACTTCACCTCTTGGACTTCCCCTCTATAGCCAGCGAGTTCAATGGGAAGGGGACCAAAACGTTGCCCTCTCATACCCCTCATCCATCCATCCTCCCCTCCTCTCTCCCTCCTTCGCTCTCTGCCCCCCCCCCCTCCCTCCCCCTCTCTGGCCATTAACTTCAATTAACGTGACGGTTCATCAGCAGTGGAGGACTCTGTTGTCATGAGGCCGTTGCCCAGTACTTATCTGATTACTCTTAATGGGAGAAAATACGATAAACAAATTCAATTATCCCTGACCTATTTTCAATGGGTGGTGTGGTAGGGGGGAGGGGGGGATGCAAGATTATTATTCATGTCATTTCTGAAGTATGAATATGAAGAGGCCTAATTACCTTGGTGTCATGTTACGGACGGACGGGGGTATGTAAATATATATTCCATATTCATAGTGATGAAGTACTGTCTGCGAGTGTAGGCACGAGTGCAAGAGTGAGTGATACCAAAAACGAACACCCCCTGTTGTGTCCTCAGCGCCCATCAATTCTTCACTGAGCACAGCCCCTCATCCTCAGCCTTATTGACGATGCGAGTGCCGGGCCGAGTGCCGCTCGCTTGCAAACTCCTCCAGCAAGCACAAGCACGGAAATGATGAAGACAGATGGTTATAGATTTAATTAAATCCAGAGCTGACTACATGAAGATTGAGGGAGGTAATTGAAGATGAATGCCCACAATGGCAAACTCTGACTCCTCCTCGTTGAAAGCCTCTGCACAACCATAAGCTGTGCACTACAAAAAAAAGACATTCTTATAAAATGACTGAATAACCATTAATAACAATAATAGTAATAATGATGATGATGATGATGATAATATTAATAATGAAATAGTATAAGCAGGCTACAGAAATCCTGCTTGGCCCTCAGCACTTGGGAAAACCTGGGAATTACTGTGGTGAAAGAGCTATTAACAGGTGTAAATGTAAGTGTAGTCAAAGTGTAGTCAACAGTATATTAGCAGGTATACTGTAAATGTAGTCCAATATGATATACATCTAGATTCACTTCTTCAAGACCCATGATAAACACACTAAACACACAACAAATTCAAAAACAGCAAAAGTAGTATAGGGCGTTAATTTACATTAAAAAAACACAAAAAGTTAACCCAATAAGAACAGGGGAAAGCATCTTTAGATTTTAACCATTATCTTATACTTTGGCAAAAAGATTGCGGATATACAAGCTTGTAGATCAGCTTTTTTTAAAGCGAACATTTGTAACTCAAATCTTTGCTTCTGGGGATTCTACAAATGTCTTCTAAAAAACAGTTCTCTGAAAAACTGCTATAATCAGTCAGTGGTTCTCAAACGTTTTCATGTCAAGGACCCCCAAAATTATGTATTTGGCCGCGGACCCCCATCTCAAAATATGTTGTTCCAGGGACCCCCCAGAAGCAAAGATTTGAGTTACAAATGTTTGTTTAAAAGATATATATATATTCAAAGATTTGCACACATTTTCAAAAAAATAACAGATCTATAAGCTCATAGCACGGCACTCGGTGTTGTACTGTATATCTGCTATTTTTTAATAGCCAAAGTATAGAATAATGGTTAAAGTGGTTACACAGATGCGTTCCCGGTTTTAATGGGTTAAAATATGGAGATAAGAGGTTTCCGCCCGACAGCGACGACGTATAAACAACTAAGATTGAATGACTTTTGGGAGGTGGGCATTTGTTTGTAAGTGTTCTTGCTCAGGGGCTGAATCTGTGGAATGGCATGGGCTCCCTCTGTTGGTGGCTGCTCCTCAGCCTGGTGGTATAAAGTGGTGCTGTTTGGTGGAGAGAGACACTGGGGTAGTGGGGACTGTCACCGCGAGATAAATGGGCCGGGCCAGAACTGTTAGGGCCACCGCTCCCCTCCAGCTGTGTTACAAAGAAGAAGAAAAAAGAAACACACACACACACACACACACACACACATACACACACACACACACAAACACGCACACATCTTTTAGAGTTGAAGAAATTCACTTGATTTAACCTCCGCAGAGAACCAATGACTGCTATTCTAAGGCCGAGCGAGTGCTTCCGTGTATCGAGTTGCTGACTTCCATGGTTTGAACCCTCATGTGCCTCTTGCCTCTCCTTTGCTCTAGCTTTTGCTCTTTTCTTTTTTCATCTTCGCCCTACTCTCTCCCTTTCTCTCTCCCTCTCTCCATTTTACTGTATGTAGAGGCTCATCGTCTGTCTTACCACACTGCATTGTGTGTGTGTGTGTGTGTGTGTGTGTGTGTGTGTGTGTGTGTGTGTGTGTGTGTGTGTGTGTGTGTGTGTGTGTGTGTGTGTGTGTGTGTGTGTGTGCTCTCTCTCTGGTGTGCATTTGTTTCCCTTTTTCTTTCTATGCGTGTGTGTGGGGGGTGCATACATACACACATGCATTTCCCTGTTTGTGTGTGCGTCCCCCCCTCTCTTTCCCTTTTCCTCTCTCTCTCTCTCTCCCTCTCTCTCCCCCTCTCTCTCTCCCCCTCTCTCTCCCTCTCTCTCTCTCTCTCACTCTCTCTCGCCGCGCTGTGTCTCAGAGAGTTCACTGACTCCAAAGGATCGATGAAGGGAGGAGATTCACAGCCAATTATTTTCAGCTTAATGGTCCCTGGGGTCCAGGGGCGAGCAACAACAAAACGCCTTCAAGAGACATCCATTCTGGACAAGCCTGCTCCTCCATCTCTCTCCACACACTGCCACAGAGCGGCATCAGCTCACATCTCTCTGGAGGAGAATGAAACATGCACTGCAACATAGTCTCTGACACACACACGCTCGCTCGCACGCGCGCACACACACACATACACACACATGTGTGCGCACATGCATGCGAGCGCACACACACACACACACACACATTTGTATTACTATACTTGTGAGAACATAATTTTAGGAGGACATAAAACATTTCCAAACAATTGCAGATCTACAAGCTCACGTGGCATTGTGAGCTTGTAGATCAGCTATTTTTCACTGCACAACACCGGCACGTAGCTAAGTATAAATCAGGCATAAAGCGCATGCAGTACATATTCCTTCCGCCGTCCAAAGTTTTCTTCGGAAAGGGAGGTGATATGTCGAGCTTCGGAAAGGCGGTCTCAGAACTTTGTCTCAGAACTTTGTCTCAGAACTTTGTCTCAGAACTTTCAGAAATTGTAAGCCTAAGCCTAACTCCACAAATATTTTTTAACCATAAACAACCATTATGGTCCTCATATTTTCTGTTTCTCAAATTCTACTATACTTATGGGGACATTTGGCCCTCAAAATTATAGTAATACAAGCGCGCGTGGCCGCGTGCACACACACGCACACACACGCACACACACCATGGTGGTGTTGTCTTAGAGCAGTGGTTTTCAACCCTTTTCATATCAAGGTCCATTATTGATTCGGCATTTGAGCCACGGAACAACCTATTTGATGAGATTTAGACTCTCAGACCCAAAACTCACTTTGTTTTTGTTGTCGTTGGATGCGATTTTGTCCACAATTCCATGTTGTATTGATGTGGTGCCATAGGAGAGATAACAGGCAAAGTTTATCAAAATAACAATTCTTTAATGAAGTAATGCCGATTTTTAACAATAATTTAACTCTTGAGAGCGTAAAATGAAACCAAATGGACCTGTGAGGGTCCATTTGGTTTAATTTTACGCTCTCAAGAGTTAAAGATCTATAAGGGTCCATTTGGTTATCAACTCCTCCATCATTTAGCTGGGGACCACCTGGAACCCCCACAAGGACCACTGGTGGTCCCCGGACCACTGGTTGAGAACCACTGTCATAGAGTGTCACAACACTGTGACAGAGTGTGCTTCCTGTTATTGCAGCCACTGAACCTGAAGTCTCGTGTAGCCAGACAACTATTCCACAATCTCTGAATGCTACCTAATGTAGAGTCTGGACCTCCTGGAAGCCGAGAAAGGAAGCCATGTCATCATCTGTTCGCCATTTCGGTTCACGAAAATGCATTTTAAAACATCTTTAAATTTTTGTTTTGAATTTCCTTTTTTGCAAAGAAGCAAGCTATGTTTCGACCAATTTGATTTACAGTGGGACAAATGTACACGACTGGCAAAGACTAAACGGAAAGGCGTCCGCTTTACTCCCGGATCATTTTCCAGTGTGTATGACGGAAGCATTTGAAAATGTTGTAAGTCAGCTGTCTGGCGCGCGAGAGAGAGACTACTGAACTAGTAAAGCTGCCTGACTTTCGGCTGGCAAGAGAGCGCTCCAACACACAGCCAAGGCATTGTTGATTTAACTCTGAGATGGACTATTTTCAATGTGAGACCGATAAATAGGAACTTAAAAGTATACTGCATTAGTTCCATATTGATCCAAGCCGGATCAATCGATTCATTGATCATTAAAATAAACATGCTCTGAAAATGCACATGTCCAACCACCCATCTGACCACCTATAACACGGCAGCTGAATGGCTGCCTACAGGTTTCAGACTTACATATATTAACAACATTTCTTCTGTGTAGGCTGCAGAGAGCTTTGCTGAGAGCTTTTAAGAATCCCTCATTGTGGCATTACATTCCCCTCGTTCATCCACAGACGGTATAGCCTATAATTTTCTTTATTTGAGAGGAATGAAAGACAATACACTGCTCTGATATAGTTATATCAGGAGATTCGGGGGAGGGTTGGTATTAAACCCACTGTGTTTTTGAGAGCGTCGTCATCCTGTCCCATGGTTCCCTTGCAGCAGCGGGATGCCAGGTTGTATAAAGTAGTCCCACCGGGCATCTTGTATAGGCAGCGCTCGATGAGACCCCATTGGCGACACTTCATTGCCCCCCCAACAGCTTAGCGCTCATCAACTATTTAGATATGCACTTAACGCTGCTGGGGGAGGCTAGCCTAGCGTCTAGCTAGAGGCAGAGCGGAGGAGCTCAGTGCTGATTGTCAACAGACAAACAAAAAGATTAAACATCTTCTATGATGACCCGGATTTTTTATTTCTTTGGCTGTTCAAAAATAGCAGATACTGAACTTGTAGATCTGCTTTTTTATTTATTTATCGTGGATGTTTAAAGCGATTTTTTTTACTCAAATCTTTGCTTCTGGGGATTCTACAAATGTCTTCTAAATCCTAACAGTCTTTTTGAAAAAACTTATGTTGCTATAATGAGTGGTTCTCAATTTTTGTTCATGTCAAGGGCCCCCAAAATTATATGTATTTGGCCACGGACCCCCATCTCAAAATCTTTTGTGAAAAGCAGTGATTCTCAACCGTTTTACATCAACAAGGACGCCCAGTTTGATACGCATTAAGGCCATGGTTGCACCACCGTTTGATACAAATTGTACACACCGACCTGTAAAGTCCATTTGGTTCCATTTCTTTGTACACTGACTTACAGACCCCTAAGGGTGCATTTGGTTCCTAACTATATCGATGATCTAGCTGGGGACCCCCGTGGAATCCCCTCAAATACCCCAGGGGGGGTCCCTGGACCCCATGTTAAGAACCAGTGGTCTAAAGCTTCATTTAGACTTTGTTGTATGACAATGTTTCTCACTGATATTCAACAGCTAAAAGTTTAAAATCTGTTATTTTAGGGGCAAGTGCACACGGGTGAAGTATATAAATTATCCATACAATAAGTATGATGTATAAGTGATCAAAACCCTGATTATTAAAGGTGGGTTGTATAAACAGTTGGTAGGGTATATTATCCATCCAGAAGGGAGTGCTTGGTTGGTTGGTTTCCCTTCCCTGTGGAGGCTGGGGAGAGGATGGAGGGGCTATGGTGGTCTCTGGGGTCTCTCTCTCCGCCTCTGTGGCTGCATGCCTGGTGATCAGAACTGCAGGGTTAGCGTGTAGCTACCGCTACGTACAGACGGCATCCCTCTCTGTCTGTCTGTCTTCCTCTCTAGATCACAGGTCTTCAAAGTGGGGGACCGCCAGACGGCATTTGAAAGGAAACATCATTTAAAGAAAAACATAAATACATATGTGTGTATATACAGTATGTCGCTTCATGTACAATTTCATTCATACAATTATTATGCCAATTTAACCACTTTTAACCTGGCATCCCGTGGGCATTATACGCAATTATGATCAATTATTTTCAAAATGTATCCAAAATAGCAGATCTACAGCTACATCAGCTGTGTTCACGGCTATGATCACACAGCTGTGATTGTAATTGGCTGTGATTAACTATTTTTGATTGGCTATTTTTTGCTATATTCACTATTTTTGCTTTTTCTGTATTTTTTTCTCTGTTTAAGCCATTTCTCAACAGGGGTCTGCACAGCCAGAGGCTATATGGCTGTTTGGGGGTCCGTGGCATATGGAAATGTTTAGGACCCCCTAGCTTAGATCATTCTGCCCCATCTCCCCCTCTCCTTTCTTTCTTTCTTTCTCCCTCTCTCTCTCTCTCTCTGTCTCTCTCTCTCTCCTCCGCCTATTGCCTCCTTTAATCCAGGCTCTCAGACACCCCCGCCTGCCACCACCGCCCTACAGCCCTCCTCTCCTCTGCCCCCCCCCCCCCCCAACACCACCCTACAGCCCTCCTCTCCTCTGCTCTCCCCAGTCCTTCCATCTCCGGCGCCTCCCCAGACTCCCACAGGCAGCTCCACGAGGGGTCGCATGATGAATGAGCAGGCAGTCAGCAGGACCTCTGTGTGCGTGTGCGTGTGCGTGTGCGTGTGTGTGTGCGTGTGTGTGTGTGTGTGTGTGTGTGTGTGTGTGTGTGCGCGTGTGTGTGTGTGTATGTGAGCGAACATGCATGTGCTTGCGTGCAATCTTGTGTATGTGTGCATACTGTACACCTGTGTGTGTGTGTGTGTGTGTGTGTGTGTGTGTGTGTGTGTGTGTGTGTGTGTGTGTGTGTGTGCATAGTATACTGTACGCGTGTGTGTGTGTGTGTTGGTCAGAGAGTGATGACCACAACTGGCAGAGCGATCACAGTGGGATTCATTACAGCGACAGACAGGGCCGCCTCGAAAACACTGGCCGTGTGTGTGGGTGTGGGTGTATGTGTGTGTGTGTGTGTGTGTGTGTGCGCGCGTGTGTGTGTGTGCGCGCGCATGTGTGTGTGTGCGCGCGCTCACGGCGCACGCACACGTGCACGTGTCTTGACAGGCCCTCCACTAAAACGGCGTCTGAGGATTACACACTGACTGGGATGGAATAAACTGCTCTGGGTGTGTGTAGGTTTGATAAATTATTTACATCATTGAGAAAGCAAGCGTCGACACTGTTTATGCCTTGCACCTGCTCTTCTCGTGCTTAAAAGATGATTTATGTGTTATGTTTCACATCGGATTTCAGCACTATTGGTCCAGCAGTCTGTTGGGACGTAAAGTGGTGGTTACAAAGTGCCGCGGGCCCGTTTGGGGAGGCGGCACACAGAGAGAGGAGGCAGCATCATAACTGGACCAGCCAAACTCCTGTCCAGAGAGCTGTTACAGCACTTTGTTTGCTCCTCCGCTCAAATGAGTTATGGACACACTAAGGGAAGAGGAGGCTGGAAATTGTCTGCTGTAGTTCTTGCACTGTAAGGAGCTATCATCGAGATAGGTTGAGACCACTAAAGTTAACCCCCCCCAGTCTTCACCTTAGAGAAGGCGAATATCATGAGTAGGCACCTTGATGCACAGTATCTCACCATAGAGCACATTAATGACTCCCTGAGAATGAGAACCAAGCAGAAAGCGGAGGAAGCATGCAGTCAACATTTGTGACTTTTCTGAATGTTGGTTTATTTGCTTGTTTGTCATAGCAGGGGATCCCAAAAGTTTCCATGCCAAGGACCCCCAAATAGCTATAGCCTCTGTCTACCCCCCTCAACCCCATTGCGAAAAGAAAAAAGAGAAAATAGTTAGAATAGACGATTTTCACTATTTTCGAAAATGTTTGAAAAGGATTTAAATTTGACAATAATGACATAGTGGTTCAACTGGCACAGTAATCTTGTGAATTGAAATGTTTTATAAATTTGTTTTTTCCTTTCCAATTGGCCCCCACTGACCAACCTGAGTTAGCCAGTGTGATGACAGGATGGCAGAGAGACAAGGGATCTCTCTGCTTGTCACGCTGCCATCCATATGAGACAAAGGCTTCGATCCCACCATAACAACGCATATACTGTACACAAGATACACAGTATCCTGCAGACCTGCACTGTACCGTAGCTAACTGTTCTGCTATTCCTACTGATTCATTTTTTAAGTTGCACCAGTATCACTCTGCAGAACGCTTGAATACAAACACTCTTTGGTTGTCTACGACGTCTTAGCATCAGATTGCATCATTTTCCCTGTAGTGTCTCTTCCCAAAGTGTCCCAGATATCAGTCTACACACTGCAGTCGGTGTCACAGGCAGATTTACATAGAGCCCCGAACAACACAGACACCCAGCGGTACCTCGACGCCACACACCAGCTCAATATTTCATAGCCATATGAAATATGCCTGAAAGTGTCCTCAGCATCTGCCATCTTTGGGGCTTTGCAGGGGCCCCCAGGAGGCCCGTTTGATCTGTAATTGGGAAGTGTGCTGAATTAATCAGCAGTTTATCCGCTTTTTAATTGAAATAACACTTTCAAAAACAGCTCTAACACGGCAAACGGCGTCAGTGATCCTCGCCCACCCCGCCCCCCACCCCCCCTTCTCCCGTATTGTCGTTTCACCCTATTGTCAATTTCGTCTGTGCACTCGCTTAATGGCCCGCTGAGATTCAGGGAGCATTACACTGGTGGCAGAAATCGGTTAGAGCTAATAAGAGGAGGAAAATGTCTTACTGTATGAAAGAAACATAGTCTGTCTACTCAAAGGAGTATTCATGAGATGTTTAGATTTTTTTGTACGACTCTCTTGTGATTTTTTTGTACTCCGCACGGGCTTTTAGCGATTTATTGTCAACTTCAACTTGAAAGTGCAGAAATATTCCACAACAATGAAGATTCCTTTATAGTATTACATAATCCACTTGTTCTCCTCTGTCACATTTTGGTCATGTGCCTTGGAGGTGCAGTGGCAGTGAGCTTCTGGATGCATTATTACGCCAAAGGCATTGGCCTTTCCACTGCTCTCTCCAAGCCCAGATAACTCTGTCCCTGGTCCTAACATTCAGGAAAGAGTGTGGGAAGAAATACTAACATTTTTAACTTAAGCTAAAGGAGCAATACCACAATGAAGGCTATTGTAGAAATACTCTATTAGAAGTAAAAGGCCCGTATTCAAAATGCGACTTGATTAAAATAATATTTTAATAGCATAAAAATATAGCTTCAGTACCAAATGTAAAAGTACTCATTATGCAGAATGTCCCAAAATTGTCAAAAAATAGCAGATCTACAAGCTCCCAATGCATCGCGATGTAACACATTGTGAGCTTCTAGATCGTTTATTTTTGAAAAGCCATAATATAAAATAGGACTATAATTGGAGATAAGTGCAAAATGACTGTTTAACTATGAATGCCAGGAACTTGCAGCACTAGCAGAACAGTGTTTCTAAAATATACTAGATAGACGAGTTGCAAGAATTTCCCCTAACTCTAACCCCGTTTTAATGCTGAGTGGTCTTATTATTATTCAAATATTTGTATTGAATTTTTCAACATGTTTTACACACACACACACACACACACACACACACACACACACACACACACACACACACACACACACACACACACACACACAAAACACCACAAACAGTTTACTCAATACAACATAAAACAGGTAAACATACAGACCAATTTGTCAAGTAACTAAGAACGAAAAGACATTTTAGAGCAAATGCTGAGTGGTCTTGCACTGTGTACATGTCTGTCACAGCACCATTGGCCCTCCATTCTAACAAACAAACCTGGCAACAGTCCCACTCATCTAACAGTTCCAATGGCCTGGCTGGTGAACTTGCACCCACTGTGTCAGCAAAGTGCCTTGGCCACTCTCTCCGGTACAGATGTCCTAGCAGTCTGCCCCCGATCCAGGGCCAGAGGATAGGCCACTAGCCAGCAGTGTCACTGTAATGGGATGACAGTGTGCTGAGGTCTGGATATCACTGCCAAGTCTGCCACTGTTTGTGGTTGCATGACAAGCTGATTTAAGCTGCTGGTTGATTCATAATTAATTAATTATTTTTAATAATATATAACATATCACATCATGCTGCCACAAGGCGTGCGTGCGTGCGTGTATGTTTTTTTGTGCGTGTTTTTTGTGTGTGTGTGTTTGTGTGTGCGTGCATGTTTTTTGTGTGTGTGTTTTTGTGTGTGTGTGTGTGTGTGTTTCTGTGCACGTGCGTTTCTCAGTTCAATATTTATAGATATACTATATTGCAACAAAATCATACTTTGGCCACAGCAGCACCAGATAAGAAGGGTCTTACCTCACGGTGATGTGTTGCTATATTTATAGTGACTGCACAGCCTCTTAAACAAAAGCAGGGAGGTATCGCACACCATCCCCCCTGGCACTACAGCCACAGCAGAGGTGATATAATGAATTGTTGCGGCGGAGATCAATGTCTGTGGGTAGGAGCGAGGGAGGGAAACGAGGTGGGAAGGGAAGGAGCGAGGGAGGGAAAGGAGGTGGGAAGGGAAGGAGGAGAGGAAGAAGGGAGCGCGGGTCTCATTGTTCCATGCACTCTGTGTTTCCGCTCTTTAACCCATTCAAACCGGGAACGCATCTGTGTACCACTTTAACCATTATTGTATTCTTTGGCTATTCAAAAATAGATAAGATACCGTATACAAGCTTGTAGATCTGCTATTTTTTTTTTATCGTGAAAATTTTTGCAAATCGTTGAAATATATATATATTTTTAACTCAAATCTTTGCTTCTGGGGGTCCCTGGAACAAAATGTTTTGAGATGGGGGTCCGCGGCCAAATACATATCATTTTGGGGGCCCTTGACATGAAAAAGTTTGAGAACCACATACAGAAAAAAACTGTTAGGATTTAGAAGACATTTGTAGCAAATATTTGAGTTACAAATGTTCGCTTAAAAAAATATACATTCAAAGATTTGCACAAAAAAATTTTTTTTTTTCAAAAATAACAGATCTACAAGCTCATAGTGCGGCTCTCGGTGCCGCGCTATGAGCTTGTATATCTGCTATTTTTGAATAGCCAAAGACATCTAAAATGATGCATTCCCGGACTGAATGGGTTAAGGCAGATCCCTGGCTGCCTGCATGACGGATGGCCAACGTTCTGGAGTGGCCGTTTGGTACTTGGCATCATGGCGGAGTGGGAGCGCAGGCCGTCAGGCTTGAGACGGCGGCTGTCCCCAGCGCTCTCCAGGCGGGGCCCCAGGGGGCCCTCTGTTCTGCCTGGAAGTAAAGGAGCCGCCATAAATCAGCCCGTCTGGGGGGCTAGGCTCTGCCCCGCCATCCATCTCATCCCCAGTCCCCGATGGGGAAGACGGGGCAAGAGGGGTGGTGGAAGCAAAGGGGGGGGCGGAGAGAGGGTAGAGGTGCCTGGGGATGGGTGGTAGGAGATGCAAGGGGGCAGGATCAGGGCAGAGGTCTTCTTCAGCCCAATGATACGGTAACCCAGAGGCCAGGAGAGGAAGTGAAGGGGAGAACCACCAGAGAGAACAGCCAAACTACACCACTGAAATATCACTGTAGTATCTTTCTTTACCTCGGCTTTTCTTCAAAATGGCATCGCAATATCTGTGATTTGAAATTAAAAAATTGTTTTTTTTGGTATTCGATTTAAAAATCTTGTGGCTGCATCTATTCAAATTCTTTGTCCCTCTGTACCTTGGTCACATGAGCTTCCAGTGACATGTGACCAGACCATGTGATCAGACCATGTGATCATGTTACCAGACTATATATATATGAACCCCTCATAGTATAGGGCAGAACCTAAAGATACTCAGGAATTAAAATAATATGATACAATATAGCCTGGGATCCAGACTGATTCGCTCCATTCATTTTTTTCCTCACTTCGCTACTCAGTCTGGTAAAGATCCTATTTCCAAGGGGTGGGACGGGCACAAAGGAGCCGCGGCTTCTGATTGGTCTGTGTGGGGGGGCGGAACCAGACCCATAGAGAGAGAGAGACACGCTTTGATCTCGCCGCAAAGCGGGCCGCTATGGACTATAGTTCCAAACATTGTGGAACTTCCTCATTGAGATCGAGAACGAGCATTTCCGCATTCCATTCTTACAATGGGAGTCAACGCTAGTGTCGTCACTCTCATATTAGATCACGCTGGGTGGAACCAGTGACTTCCAATGTAAAACTCGAGTCACTTCCTGACTTGCCTACGTAATTGGTGACGTTTGGAGTCAAATAGGTCTATGACTGAGAAACAAAGTGAGATTTTTTTTTTTATGACATACTGACATAGTACAAGGCTGAGGAAGTGCGGAGGGAGTCTGTCCTTGTGGTAGCAGCAAGAGATATTGAGCATGTGAGAGTGAGTGATGGTCTGCTTAAATAGACCATGTAGATTGAACCATTAAGATCGTGGCCATACTGTATTTGATTGATTGGAGGGTGAATGAGAGTGGAACCGCCTCAACTCTCGTGTCTATACCTAAACTAACCACGGTGTGCCATTTTTCAGAAGCAATTGTTAAACAAAAAAATCTATTCATTACTTGTCCGTGATAGATCGATTCTTCCAAGCATTATCGAAAATCCTATTGAAACGAAAATGATAAAAGAATAGAGCCATCGACTAGCGGTGTTCTGAAGCTACTGAGGGCTGACAGGGTAGAGGGAGAGAGAGTTCTGCTGATCACTGCTTCTCAATGTGAGGTGCCCCAGCTTATTAATTACAGATACAGGTACCAAATTGACCCTGAGACAAACAAATGGAACCAAATGGACCCGTAAGGGTCCACAGGATTTTACAGTGTGCTGTAGATTGGGGTGGATAAAATTGGGGTCCAAGGACTAATGTATATCAAGCTGGGGGTTCTTGAAATTAAAGTCTGAGAACCACTGGCTTAGATGGCTCACGTGCCTCATGCATATATGGACTCACAGAGCGGTGCGCGCTCATATGCCTGTGGCAGTGGCAGGGGTCGAACAGAGCAGGTGCCCCATCATCAAAAACAGCGGTGTAGCAGAAGCGGGCCGGACCCTGCTGACGGTGGCACGGCCATGGGGGTGGGGTGGGTGGGGGGCTTCAAAGAGAGGATATACACGTCTGCGGGGCACGGCATCTGGGGGCAACGCGTCTGATCTCCGCCACGCGTCACCCCCCCTCCTGCTGACCAAACCACAGCGTCGAGGGGGAGAAGAGAGAGAGTGAGAGTGAGTACTTTCTCCCTCTCCAGCTCCTCTCTCCAGTGCAAACACGAGAGACGAGGGAGCGAGGAGAGAGAGAGAGACACAAAAGCGACAGCGGAGAGAGAAAAAAGAAAGATAGATAGAAGAGAAGAAGTTGCCATTAGAGCCCGTCACACTGCTTAAACATCCGGCTCCATCTCCTCACTTCTCATGGGAGCGAGAGGAGAACCAGAAAATGTGCCAAAAGCTACAGAATAAATAACAGAGGGGTTTGGGGTGGGGGTTGGGGCGGGGGGGCTCTTCAAATGAATGTTAATTCCTCTCCTTCTACCCCCCCCCCCCCAACTTTGTTCACATATTGATGCGTTCTGCAATCAACTTCAATGGCACGAGCCGTCTTGCTGGAAAGAGAGAGAGAAAGAGAGAGAGAGGGATCTACGAGGACGAGAGAAGCAGAAGAAGAAGAAGAAGAAGAGGAAGAAGAAGAAGAAGAAGGAGAAACAGAAGAGGAATGGGGGTCCCACATTATGTTCTTCAGCGGAGCCACAACGCAGCTTTCATTAGCCCCCCATTAATTAGCCTTCTTGAGCTCATTTGCAAGTCAATGGCCGTGGCTGCAGGACCGGCGGCTTTGAGCCGCGGCACCCCTGTGATCTGCGGGTCCTCCAGCCTCTCCACCCCTCATACGCTGGATGCAAGCCTTCCTGACAATTAGTACAAAAGAAATTCATGCTCCGTATAGCCGATACATTATTCATATTTTCTCCTCACTTAAATAAATCATAATGTTCTTGAGGGTTTTACTTAAACAACGCCCCGGCTTGGTCTCTCTCCCTGTCTCATGGTTCTCTCTCTCTCTCTCTCTCTCTCTCTCTCTCTCTCTCTCTCTCTCTCTCTTTCTCTCTCTCTCTCTCTCTCTCTCTCTCTCTCTCTCTCTCTCACACACACACACAACACACACACACACTATCTAATCCCCCCATCACCGCATAATATCCAAATGAGATGAGTTTGGAATGACCTTGCCTCATATTTGGGTCATTTCCTCAACAGTGCTATAGATGTGCGGACACCCCTCCCCCATCTTCAAGATCAACATCCATCACAGGCTGTAGGAGAGGACAGTTTGTCCACTATTATGCTTTCTCTATATAGAAATGGCAGATAAGAACAGACCCCAGAATCCCTTTTATTTCAAAGAATTTCCTGACCGCAGCCTGACCTAATGACTCCCCCCTTTGCCACAACTCTGAGTCGGTTGTGATGCCCTCTATAGTATAGGGCATATGCCATTTTCTATTGAAGTACTTCAGCCCTATATATTTAATCGTAAGACAAATTGCTAAAATAGCAAATCTACAAGCTCACAACTCGTTACATCGCGTCAAGTTGTGAGCTTGTAGATTCCAATTTTTGGGGGAAAATTTGTTCAAACTAGGGATGATTTTTTTTAAATCATGCGGATCTTGGGATCCACATGGGAATGGCATGCCTCACCTCTAATGTATAAAGGCATCTATAAATTCACTGAATAGCTGTGTGTCTGTCTGTGTGTGTGTCGATGCGTCTGTCCCGGGCATAACTAGGGTATCGCCCGACCAATTGACTTCAAACCTGGCGTAAGTGGTGTGTGTCCCAGATGACCCACGTGTGTGCATGCCGAGTGTGAATTTGATTGGATCAATGGTTTCCGGGAATCAAAAATGCACAAATATCTGTGTCTGTCTGTCCATGGGGTGTAGGCTTGGCCAACCCGACCCATCGGCCTCATGCTCACATCGGCTTCACGCTAAGAAAAATGTGGAGGTACTTTAGTGGCCTGCTGTACGTTTGCACAAGAAATGTGGTGCTGACCGGTCAAGCAGTTTATGAGTTTAGCTCCGGACACACAGACAGACAGACCGACAGACCCTCTTTTGGTCGACTAGACTCCTACAGAGCCACGCCGTTAAAAACCTGAGTTCTGCACCGGCCCTCCTCTGAGAGCTGAGAGTGAAGAACAAGGATAGGGCCCATGTGTGTGCTGTGCTCCTTTTTGCATTGATCTGTGAAGCCGTGTTGGGCCGGCCTGGTGCAGGCCGGACGGAGAAGAGCAGCCGTCTCAATGATTTAGCAGTGCTTTGTACTATTATTCATCCTGCTGACGGGTACATACATCCAGCTGAGGACCTGCATTTTTATGACCACTTGCAGCCCGTTCAGACAAAAGGTGCTGCTGGAGAATACCGAGGAGACCCCACAGCACATGTATATATTGATACGGAGCGTCGTAGCGATGCAGTGATTTTGGACGTCTTCATTTCAGTCCTGGACAGGGAAAGAAATGACATGCACCGAGACATGAATGTTGTTAGTTGTGTTTCAAATCGTCTTGACAGTTTCGTTCTCTTGACGTCGATCTCGTTAGACAGGTGTTGTCATATTTGCCATCGTACACCGTCATGTTCATTAATCCATCAGCGTCCCGCCCGACAGCTGTCTCTATAAGATGCAAACTTCTGACTGCTCGTTTGGAAAACTTGCACAGTGTGCTTTTATTAAAGTAGTTAAACCTCCACTTTTTACTTATTTCCCCCCCCCCCCTCCCCCCGGTCTCGGCTCTCTGAAGTTTGTTGAAGCTTCACTCCTGGCGTTGTGTATTTCAGGATTCCTGCAATGCGGGGGTCCAGGTGGCCATGCAGTCCCGGAGATCTGAGGGTTCTCTGAGATGCTGGCTAGCCCATCACTGGAGACTGGGCATGAACAGGTAGAGCAATTAGCCCGAAGGGAACATGTTTATCTGTCAGCCAATGACAAGACACGATGCTGTTTGTGTGCGTGTGTGTGTGTGTGTGTGTGTGTGTGTGTGTGTGTGTGTGTGTGTGTGTGTGTGTGTGGGGTGTGAGAGAGTGTGTGTGTGTGTGTGTGTGTGTGTGTGTGTGGTGGGATATCATTCCCCCCCCCCCCTTAACGGTGTACAGGCTATTAGGCGGTTTCACAGAACTCGTTTTCAGCTGCACAAAAAAAAGAGAGAGAAGAGGGGAACGTGTGCATTTCCTGCCCGTCCATTCCCCCATCCACCAATTAGGAGAAGAGAGAGAATCCCCCTTCTTCAGCATTTATTACACCTATTCGCTATTCTGGCCGCTGCTATCAGTTTTCCATAACTAGGCTGCACAAAGAGCAAACGGTCCATTTGGTGTGATTTGTTGCCCTGCTTGACCACTTCTTTGTCTCGGCCGGGGGTTTGGTTAAGAGCCTCGGAAACGGGGCACCCCTGCTGTTTTATCAAGTCTGCTGCATCTGTAATGAAATAAGTCAGGGTGACAGTGACGGGGGGTGGGGTGGAGGGGGGGGGGGGGGTAGAGGAAATGAAAGGAAGGGGGGGAGACGAGGTATGGGAGAGAGAGAGAGAGAGACAGGGAGGATAGGAGAAGAGGAGAGCAGCGGACCGCCTTATTTGAATCATTTAACCCATTAAGACCGGGAAAGCAACCACTTTAGAGCTTAGATCTGTATTATTATTTCTTTATCATGATTTTTTTTGCAAATCTTTGAATTTATATATTTTTAAGATTTGTAACGCAAATCTTTTCTTTTGGGGATCCCTGGAACTAAATATTTTTAGATGGGGGTCCGCAGCCAAATACATATATTTTTGGGGGATCTTTGACATGAAAAAGTTTGAGAACGACTGACATAGAAACATACGTTTTTCAGCAAACTGTTAGGATTTAGAATAATCCCCAGAAGCAAAGATTTGAGTTAATATTTTTAGCTTTAAAAAATATATATATTCAAAGATTTGCACAAATCTTCAAGATTTCCCCCCCAAAAATAGCAGATCTTCAAGCTCGTAGCGCGGCGCTACAATCTTGTATATCTGCTATTTTTGAATAGCCAAAGTATAAAATTATGGTTATAGCTCAAATCTAAAAATGACACAGATGCATGCGTTCCCGGATTGAATGGGTTAAGCAAGGACCCAATTACGGCTGAGCCCGGTCGGGCCTGCGGAGAAAATGGGCCGTTTTAAAGGCAACACAAATCAATGAGCGTGGCGGACGGTGATGTGGTTGACAGAAGTGCCTGTTAGTGGGTAGGGGCCGCTCTCCGGGATCATTACACACCCCGTAGACAATACATTATCACCACAAGAGAGGAATGAAAACAAAGAGCAATGGGGGGGCTCATGGGGAAGAGGGTGGAAGGGGGGCACCAGGCCATCTGCACTATGGCTATATGACTGCCATTTTGGAAACCAACTCGGAAACCCTTATATTTCAGATTTTAGAGGGGCCCCTAAAAAGGTCTTGAATTATTTTGACGCTTTTGCACACTTTGGCAACATTGAAGGCTCTGTGGTTCACATATTACCGCGAAATGGTTGTTTTTATCACCAGTCAGCAACTGGACTTGGTCAGGGGTCATCGCCATGCTGGCTTGTAGTGGACATTTTCGTCAAAATTCTGTTTATGCCATGGACATACAAAATGAGAAGACAAACACATAAAGAGCTAGCCCTAAATGACCATTACAGGGTCTGTAACGGTAAGAGTGTACAAATGTAACCAAATGGACCGTACGGGTCCATTTGGTTACATGTGTGAGTTATGGGGGTCCTTGAAAATAAACCGTTTGAGAACCACTGTCCAAGTGGACTCCTAATGTGCCATACATAGTGTCATAGTAAATCAGTGTCATACATATTCTGAAGAAAACCATTCAGTAATTAGGTCTTATAAGAACATTATAATGGTGTGTAAAAACATATTGATGACCGCTGGACTTGGTACATATCACTGTTACACCTTCCATTTTGATATCATTTCATTGAAATAAAGTGGAGATGGAGGGGGGGGTGGAATCACTTTGGTCTTTGTACCATAGAATCTAGAACTTGACCCTTTGGAAGACCTTGGGGAGATGTTAGGCACCAGTGCACCAGTGCATTTTCTCTCCCAATCCTTCTCACTGCCTCTCTCTCTCTCTCTCTCTCTCTCTCTCTCTCTCTCTCTCTCTCTCTCTCTCTCTCGCTCTCTCACTCAGACTTTCTCATAGAGTTAACTCTATGACAGTCTTTCTCCGTGTCTCCCAACCTCCATCCTTCTTTCTCTCCTACTCTCCCCACTTGTCTTCCTCTCCTTTTTATATCGATCTCTGTGTGACTTCTCCAATTTTCCGAGTTTCCCTTCTTCTCTGTCTCTCAGTGCCCGTCCCCTCCTCTCTCTCTCTCTCTACCCCGACACCCTCCATCTCTCTCTCTCTCTCTCCCTCCATGTCTACCCGAGGAGGAGAAGGCCCATCTGGCCTGTGTTGCTGAGCCAGGCGTGGTGGCGGTACGGAGGTCACTGGAGTGGATGTGTGCCAGGCTGACAGTAGTGAGCAGCACATACACACAGAAAAATAATGGTTCTTAAATGGTTCTTTAAAAGCGTATATGGTTCCACAAAGAACCATCAACCACTAAAGAACCATTTGATCTAGTGAATGATTCTTCATGTTCCTCATCTAGTTGTAGAGAACTTTTTATTTTTGTCAAAGTTCTTTGAGGAACCTTTGAACTCTTAAACCATGTCTTAATAGGCAGACATTCATCGAAAATAGCAGATCTACAAGCGACGCGTTGTGAGCTTGTAGATCTGTTATTTTCGACAAACACATTTCAGCCGGTTGATGAAGTTTATACGGTTTAAGGGGTTTGGGTTCTTTATAGAACCATTCAAATACTGTAAATGGTCTGAAAGGTTCTTTCTGGAACCAAAAATGGTTCTTCTATGCCTGGCATCACTCTGAAGAACCACTTTTGCTTCCAGTTGGTACCTTTATTTTTCTGTGTGTACAGTACAGTACAGTACAGTACAGTACGGCCCGCTCCATGTGTGTAGCAACAGAGCTTTGTATTGGCCAGAGACCCTCGCCTGATCCCCTCAGTGGAGCAGTTTAACATTTGGAACATCCCCTCATTTGCACTCGTACAGACAAACCACGGAGGGGGCCGAGAGAAAGTAGCATCATGAATAAAATTATCGTATATATCGGGATGAAGTCGAGCAGCGCTGAGACAGACCCGTTGGTGGAATTATCCATTTCTGTGTGTCGGCCTTCAAGTCTCTGGGAGAAGGAGGAGGTGAACGAACAGGAGGGGGGGGGGGGGGATATGGGGGGGACACTGGGGATTGAGAAGCAACTGTGAGAACTTGTCAGAGGAAATTAGAGAGAGTTCTGGGCCACATGCTCACTGGCTGGAAAACAGGAATCAGAGGAGAGAACCTGGACTCCAGACCAACCGGGTGGAAACGGTGGAGAAAAAAACATGTCTTCTCTTCTTTCTCTCTCTCTCTCTCTCTCTCTCTCTCTCTCTCTCTCTCTCCTTATCTCTTGCTCTATCTGTCTCCTCTCTCTTGCTATCCCCCTATCACCCTCTCAATCTGCCCCCCCTCCCCCCTCCTCCCGACTGGCGTGGTGATTCTTTTCTCAGCTCCACTGATCCCAAAGCCTGCCCACTGCAGCTGAACAGTCGGATCAGTCTGAAACTGTCATGTCAACATCCACTGGGCCGTGTTTCAAAAAAAAATTACTCCACCTGCTCTTCTCGCCGCTCTTCTGGTGACACAGATCCCATGAAAAGTTGAGTTCAACGTATACGTGTGGAGGAGCATAACCTCTCCATCCCACTTCCAGAGGTATAAGCATCCCTCCTCTGTACCTGCGTGGCGTGTGCTACTACCCCACCAACACCCCCAACACTGCTGGCCGTCTGTGGAGAATTCCAGCCGGCCATTGGAGCCCCGTGCAGGCCCACCCCTCATCTATCAGTGACACTACTGGCTGACAGAGCACTTATTCACGCTCACTCATGAATATTCAATTCACAGCCTCTTCAAGGGTACAAAAGATATCTATACACAGGAGAGCGAACGAGAGGCATCTCTCTCTCCCCCGCTCTCTCTTGTCTCTCTTTGCTCCCTCATTCTCTCTCGCCACTCGCTGTCTCACCGCTTCCCTCTCTCTGCCTCTCCCTCCGTGTACAACCATAAACATCAGCGAAGCAAATGTGCGGGGCCTTAATTTTCATGCACACGTTTTCATTAGAAGGTGTCGACCAGGAGACATTTTTTCCCTGACACTTTGAGCAAGCCCGACACAATCCTGCACCGTTTGCTCGAAAGAAAATCCCATTTGTCCTTTGTCAGCACAAACACTTTAATTTGAGGCTTTCACTCCTGAGTAAGCAGCCGATCCCCTCAGAAGCCCGGAGAGACACAGGAAATGCATGTGGGTCCTTCCCTCTCTCTCTCCCTCATCAGCAGAGGAGCTGCCTCATTCCACATGGCCTCCGTGTTTTATCAATCAGTGATGGCATGCATAAGTCAAAAGGAAGGGCTAAAGTGCAGGTGTGTCCGTTTATAACTAGTCAATGACCATTTTGTAAAAAAGAAAAAAGAGAGAGAGAGAGAGAAAAGAAACATGCAATGCTACATGACCAACATGAACATAAGATGGCAATTTTATTGTAAAACACCAAAGATTTTTGTATACGTTTTGATCCTTTAGTGGTTTTGTATGTTTCTAGTCTATGCAACTGCATGATCATCTCATGGAGCATTTGTATTTGTGCTGAAAGTTGAAGTCCAGCATCAGCCCTTTGCAGAGGGTGGCTTAGATGTTAAGTGGCTATCCTATCATGTCACATGGTCAGACAGTCAACACAGTAACCACGAATGATGTACTTCAACAACCATTCATCCTGTCAAAGTGAACGAGACAGTGAACCCTGGCCTGTAAACCCACAAGCCACTCAGTGTCGGCTAAATACCTTACCTGCATATCGTCTCTGTCAGATGGAAACCTTGTATGTCTGAAACCGTTACCTTTCAGGAGATGGAAAAAATTACCTGTCTATCTTCTAATTTAACTTAGTGTGTTGTTAACATAGTGTGTTGTTAACACTTTTCATTGGTTAACTATTTATAGACTTAACCACTTTAAACTTGGTATCCCTATTTTGGAGGGCAAAAAATATTCAACGTATTGTAAAAATAGCTAAAATAATAACAGATCTACAAGCTCACAAGCTTGTAGTTCAACAATTCTCTCTACTTTTGTGCGACACTGTCATACGGCAAAGTATAAAACAGGGCATTCATTTATGGGGGAAAAACATGAAAAGATGATTATGTAAATGCATTATGCAAAATATGCATATTTGTCAATAATGATGTCAATCAATCAATAAAGAATATGGAGATTACAAGGTTTCGGCCCGACAGTGACAATATGCAAAGTGTGCCTTGGGAAGCAGGTTATTATCATCTGAAACAACACACAGCCATGAACACCATGGTTGATATCACCATGATATCATCATAATTAGATGAAATGCCTCTTACTGGAATTCAGTCATTTTCAGTGGGCAACCTGGATAAAGATTGGTTATTTGATCGCGTCGCTCTACGAAAATAACCTTTCAATTGAAACTCACTCATTTTTGGTAAACGAAACAGTCATGTGACACATATAGGGTTGGGATCCGAAACCGGATCCAACATTGAGGAATCGGAACCGGTTTCATCACTCTGTCAGAGCTGGTATGTGGACTTCATGTCTACTATGCAATTAAAATACCGGTGGTTCTCAAACGTTTTGATTTCGAGGACCACCATAACTCTGAGAGTGTACAAATGGAACCAAATGGACCCATAAGGGTCCATTTGATTCCATTTGTACACTCTGTAAATGTCCATTTGATTCCATTTGTACACTCTGTAAGGATCCATTTGATTCCATTTGTACACTCTGTAAATGTCCATTTGATTCCATTTGTACACTCTGTAAGGATCCATTTGATTCCATTTGTACACTCTGTAAATGTCCATTTGATTCCATTTGTACACTCTGTAAATGTCCATTTGATTCCATTTGTACACTCTGTAAAGGTCCATTTGGAACCCCCTGTAGGAATCGTTAAAGGGAACCGTTAAGGAGTCGGACCGATAAGAGGGAATTGCTAAGGAACCGTAATCGGTCAAATCCTAAAGGATCCCAACAGTAATGACATACAGTATAGGCCTAAATCAGGATTAAGACAAAGAGTTCCAGGGTTCACAGTTCGAGCAAAGCTGAGAGCAAAGTGCTGAATGTGAAACGGCCTGCGGTGCGCTCATCGATGCCACGTGTCTTGAACTTGTAGGTCAGCTATTTTTGGCACACGACACCGTCGTAAAACGAATTATAAATCACGCTTTAAGGGTTATTGTTTTTGCAATCAATCACAATGTTGATGAAGGCCAGTGTACTGCAACGCATAGGTCACTGAGCTCAATAAAAGGCTTTTTTATCTAGTGCACAGCTAGATCTTCAGTGTTTAGTTTAACTCGGAGCTTATCAGTGATGATTCTGCTGTGTGCCTGCATATTATTTTGAGAACCTCCATGTTAATCAGAAGATTCATTGCGCTGAATTTGGTTTAAGCCAAATGTTGTTTTTTATCAATATGTAAATAACACAGTTGAAGTGGCTGTGGGTTGGGCCTGCCCCTCAGCTCACATAAACCAGAGCCATATAAGGAGAGTTGCGTCACCTCCGTTCACTTCATCGGGCCAGTCTTCTACAGAGCCTTCTATTGGCGAATAGTGACAAAGCCCTGAACCGGAAGTTTACGGAATGCACTGGAGTCTATGAGCTGTTTTCTGCCCCCGAGGTGACGCAACTCTCCAATACAAGGCGCTGACATGAACCAGTCAACTGGTAAAAGCCACCGTTAATAGGCTGCTATCTGCCAGTTACATTTTGTTGTGCACCGTGTTGTATATACCTAAAATAGCCAATCTACAAGCACACAACCTTGTAAAGCTCCTATTTCAGGCATGAGACACCAGCGAGGAACTATAAAAGTATAAAAATAAGTAGAAGATTCAGCCAGGCCTTGTGGTTTTTAAGCCTACGGGTCCATCAAAATGCAACACATTCCTAGAGTACAACAGCGCGGTTTTAAAGTGAGGTTGGTTTTTCAGCATCTTATAGGCTAACATAAGTGTGACGAACAGAGATTTTGACTCCGACTTGTGTTTGCAACGATCAGCATGTACCTCTCCAGGTGTGATGAGGACTTAATTAGCTGTTTGTGGATTTGGCTGCTGTGCGGCGGGGTTGCATAATGCACGCAATGACGCCGGGGCAACGAGCGGGCTAAGTGCAAACCTCTGTTCTCATAATTGCACAGCTGTTTCGCAGTGCATGCTCCTGTAATTGCCTCCTCGTCGTTCCGTCTCCACGGAGCGTGGCTGCAGGTGACAGAGAGGGAGCCCAGGTAAAACGGGACAGAGGAGGATGATCGGTGGAGGCATATGGGGACAAGTGGGACGGATGTTTTGACAGCAAGACGCCTCCTGGGCGCACACGCATGCACTTTCACTTGCAAAGACACACAAACGCATGCACACACAAGCACACACACACGCTCGCGCAAACACACACACACACACGCTCGCGCAAACACACACACACGCTCACACACACACACACACACACACACACACACACACACACACACACACACACACACACACACACACACACACACACACACACACACACACACACACACACACACACACACACACACACACACACACACACAGTACAGTACAGTAGGCAGTGTGCCCATTAAGCCCTACACAACAGCACCACGCAGTGGAAGAAGAGGAGAAAAGCAGATGGGAGCAAGTGGTTGGGGACATGCTCGAATACACACCTCACTCTCTTGACCTCAGGGCACTAAAATCTGAATCATAAAATGTAACCAAATATGCCTGCACGCACAAACACACACACACACACACACACACGTACACACACACACACACACACACACACACACACACACACACACACACACACACACACACACACACACACACACACACACACACACACACACACACACACACACACACACACACACACACACACACACACAGAGCCTGGCATTTTGTTAGAATTTTTAAAGTATATTTTAATCATCTGTAAATTCTTCTTTGAAACCAAAGCTATGGCAACCACTTTCAATAGGAATACTCTTTTATAACAACTGCATTTCAACCCTCACGAATCTGTTGAAGACAGCTCAACAACGTTAGCACCTCGGACAGCGCCCTGGAGCGTCCCTCAGTGGGATTGATTGATTGAACAATTATTCCAGCCCCCTTTTCCCCTTAAATTTAGATTTCTAAAGGTTATAGGAAATAAAATAAATTAATTGCAAAGACTGCAACATTCTTTAGTTTTTTTGGCGCACATAATAAAAATGATAACATAATACATGAATTTTCCCCTCAACACATTCTCATGGTGAACAACAATGTAAATAAATGACAATAAAACAATAACTAAACGGGTATGCGCCCCGAGGCATGCTGGGAAGTCCCTATACTATTTTCCACCTAAGGATTCTACACAGCCCCCACCTCAGGGGTCTTGCTGTCCAAATGACCTACAATATGCATCCAAAACAAAGTGCCATCTCTCTCTTTTCCCCCACCTTGTAGTCTCTGGTGTCTCACAGTGAGAGATGTCTGGTGTGGAGGGGCTTTCCTCCTTCACCTGGTACAGGCACAGGAGAGCTACACCTTGGCTTATATTATACACTGTTTTGTTTTTCTTTGGATTCCTTGGATCATGATGCCATTTCTGTCTACAGAAATGTATGTGTGGATTTTGGAAGATCATTATTTGCAGATGATGGGGTTCTGTGGAAAAGAGGGAGAAATTAGAGGCATGTAGTAACATGCTAGAATGAATAAATCAAGTTGAGATGTAGGGGAAGACATTTGAAGTGAAAATGCTAAAGTAAAGAAAGAGGATTAGTGGAAATAATTTAGAGACAGAGACAATCATTTACAATACATGGATTAACATGGAGGGAGAACGTTAAATGTATTGTGGATACGAGCAAAACAGTTATACATGTGATGAGATACCTTGTAGGGTTGGATGGGGAGCTTATGCAGCATCTTTAAAATATACAGGTATATGTAGCACTAAGTAGGTCAAGTCTGGATTATGGGAGGGTTAGAGGTGATCCAGACCAGGGCCTCCAGACTGTGCATACTGTAGGTTTAGTAAGAACATAACCTGTGTGTGCTCTACACGTCCAGACTGGAGGAATGCTTGACTGTGCATGTGTACCTTAGCCTTCTCCAAGCAGACCAGTTGCCTGCAAACTTGCCTCAAAAATCGACTGTGGGTCTGGCTTTGAACACTTTCACTTTTCTCATAAATTGTACCCTTCACTTTAATGCTCTGGGCGCCACGAGAGCGCCCAGAGCATTGATTGTGCTAACTCAATTAACTCCATCGGAATTGAATATATCGCTGCTGTTTATTGTATATATTTTCGTCTTCATTTGTCATTTCGTCTTCTGGTGACAGTGGAAAAAGTGTATGCTCTTTCTCCCCATTAATCAAATGCCATCTGGTTGTGTTTGTTGTAGCTTGATATATTTATACTGTATGTGTAAATGACGCAGACGAGACGTATACGGCTTCAGTAGACTGTTGTTTATTTTCTGACCGTGCACGGTGCCGGTGTGGAACAGCAAGGGATTATCCACTGCCAACCTTTCTACAGTATATGGCACGTTGCAGACAGATTGCGGAAATAAAACAATATCACGAGAGTGTCGAGTGTCAAATCAACCTCACACAATGTTCCGTCAGTTTTTGTTCTTTAGAAAAGAACCATAATTCCCACTCCCATCATCACTACTGCCTCAGTCTGTGTTCGTTCATAGGCAGCTCAACATAACCTCCAGGGGAAAGACAACAAGCAGCGTGAATGCTTTTATTGTGGGAAAAGCAGAACGACTTCTGCTTTTCAGAAATAAAACCACATTGCTGACTACATCTATAGAATATACATGATCAATATAGATTACACTCCTGTACGACAGTTGGGAGGAGGCCCAGCAGTGTCTGGGGGTACGGGCGGTTTTCACGTAGGAAGGAAGGGGCCATACGCTTTTTTATATTTGGATTAATTTGAGAGGGCACAGAGATAATCGCCCAACCAAAATACTGTTACAGACCTGCTGATAAAGGGAGGAAAAGTTGTTGCTGGACAGGAGATGCAACAGCAGAGACCTGGGGGTTTATGGAAAGGAATTCTGCCCAACGGTGTGTAGGTACTATATAACCACTATTGGTATATAGTTACTGCAAGTAAAGGCAAGGAAGGAAAGTGTGGATTTAGTAAATTACTTCTATATTTATACAGAAAGTAAACACACAATAGTATGAACTGTATAGAGTTTTACAAATGGATCAAATGACCCAATAAGAGACCACACTGGTGCTACAGTTGCTGGTCCTTACCAGAGGTGGATCATGCAAAACAGACTTCTGTATATAGTTGAGTTGTACGCTATTCGGATGACTTTAGAGTGGGTGGAGCAAGTCAAACTTAATTTTGATTTGTAATGACTCAGCATTTGATCTGTACAGTCTGAAGCTGGCAGCATAAGACTAAATATTAGCTAGCCAAAAAGAACTTTGGCAAGGCAATGCGTTTATTCATTTTCTTTCTTAAAACCTCACCGAACAACATTTATGTAAGTATGCTGCAAGCCTTAAAGCATGGTACATCCACCAATCCCCAAGATCATCCTCACACTCACTTGAGAGAGAGCCTCTGTGATGACAGCAATCCAATCTGCTCTGGCTTGTACCATCTTGCCACTCTCTATGCTTCTACCTGACTGTCCCTGTGTCGGAGGAACACCTTGCTACACATAATATATACCTAGACAGCGCAATTAAACTTTCAAAAGAGTAAGGAAAGGCATGGACCTAAACAGTGGTGTTACTTTTAAGTAAAAGTATCAATACTGCAATGTAGAAATACTCTGTTACAAGTAAGTCCGGAATTCAAAATGTACTTGAGTAAAAGTACAAAAGTATTGGTATCAAAATGTACTTAAAGTACCATAAGTAGAAAGTACAGAGTGCAGAGTGTCCCATTTCACAAGTTTTCAAATGTATGAAACGTATTAAAATCTTTTGAAAATAGCAGATCTAGCTCACAATACGTCGCATTGCGACAACTACTTCAATTTCAATACAAAATGCAGGTATTGAGAAGAACGTGAGGAAGTAAAACGGGGGAGGAACCTGAATGGAGCCGACTCCACATTATAGGGAAGCAATGAACAATGTCTAACAGGTACAATTCTTACAAACTGGACAATACAAAGGATGCAGCTGCCATTAAAAATTGTTTTATTTATTTATTTATTTTTTGTAAAGTTCATGGGAGGTAGCTGATAATAAAAATGTCCATAATCCAATGACACGACAAACATGAACCACATGTTCTTCAAGAAACATTTCTACTAAAGCCTGTTGAGTTCTACATTCAAGGTAAGGTTTTTCTGTTATTTATTGAGACAGCCATTGTATTCAGGCTATGGCTTTCGCGGTCGCGAACCCATAGCCCGAACAGACGGCCATGCCGTGGTTTTTAATGTTTTTTTTTGGTTAAATGTGATGTTTTCTGCATTATAGTTATTTAATCTACACGTATGTCCTCACCTAGAGAATCAAAATCAACTTTATTGTATCACAGGTTTACAAAAACTATAAAACAGTGGGTGAAATTAGTTTTTGTGCAAGCTCCATCGTCTTTGATATTTCCATAAACGAGAAAGGGAAGACAAAGAGAGGAGGGGCAAGGGGAAGAGATTGAGAGATAAAAAAAAAGGATGACATTATTTCTGTCTGGAAGCTGGGTGGAAGCTGTTCATGATCCTGGTGGTGATGCCCTTGGTGGGCCTCCTTGCCAGGCCGCGGTCGTTGTAGGGGTATGAATAGTTTGTGGCTGGGGTGGTGCCTGTCCTTGATGATGCGCTGAGCTTTGACTACACACCTCAGTCTTCTTGTACAGTTCCTGGGGCATGGGAAACTCTCCTCCCATTATGCGCTTGGCCGACTGCACCAACCGCTGTAGGTTTTTGTATATTGACAGCAAGGATTGTTTGAGAAATGGTCAGACAATATACATATTATGAAAAATACTGTACAGTAATGTAACAGATTGATTGTTTTTTATTTTATTTTTGGCATTTGTTTTGGACAATTTTGAAAATCTTTTGAAGTAATTATATATATATTTTTAAATGTAGGGAACATAAAAAATAGATATTTACTCGTGAGTCGCGACCCATAAAAATGGGTCAGCGACTTTTAATTATTCGGAACGAGTCCGAATTTTGCGTATATTCGCATATTCGTCGGTGTGTAACCGCCTTTACTGTTATATGAAACCCATAACATTCCCCCACAAACACACACGTATTATTCAGTCTTATGCTAGATGTGCTCCTGTTTCTGCTCAACAGGCCTTCTATTTCTAAGTTATATATTTGCCCACTATAGACTATAGTGTGTTTAGCATGAATGTTTAGCAAAATGTCATGATTCCCAAATCATAACCCATCAACCAAGACAGTTAATAATGGAAAATGATATTATTGAGCATTGGAACACACATTTTATTTAATTTTTAATATGTCCATAATGACTTCACGTACTATCTTCAGAATCTCAGTTTATCAGTTTTTAGAGCATCTTATTGGGGACAGAGCATAGAGTTCAAATCTAATATAATAATGCAAATATAATATAAGGGACAGAGCCCTCTATGGCTCATCCGTCAGACTGCAGATGGACTCTTCAGATATCTTCCCAAATCTCGCGAGATTGTGTTGTTGGGATAGAGAAAAGTCGATAACAAAGTTGATTTTCTCCTCATTTGTGTAACTAAAAAAAAGCAAGCGTCCACCTACGTCACGCAGATACGGGAAGTAAACCGGAGATGGTGACTCTTGCTATTTCCCTCTTGGGTTGTAGTCAGACAGGGTGCGGCCATCTTCCAGTTGCTTGCCGGCAAAGATTAGCCTCTGCTGGTCAGGGAGAATGCCTTCCTTGTCCTGGATTTTGGCCTTTACGTTCTCAATGTTATCACTTGGCTCAACCTCCAAGGTGATGGTCTTGCCAGTAAAGGTCTTCACAAAGATCTGCATTCCTCCTATCAGACGCAGGACAAGATGGAGAGTGGATTCCTTCTGGATGTTGTAGTCAGACAGGGTGCGGCCATCTTCCAGTTGCTTGCCGGAAAAGATCAGCCTCTGGGCGTGAGGGGGAATGTATATCTTGTCCTGGATTATGGCCTTTACGTTCTCAATGTTATCACTTGGCTCAACCCACAAGGTGAGGGTCTTGCCGGAAAGGGTTTTCACAAAGATCTGCATATACATATTATCTAGCCAGTCACAGAAGCAATGCAACTAATTAGATCTCCTCTTGTAAAGGGTATTGGAGCAACCGAGTTAGCAGACTCAGACCGTGTCTTTGATGATTTTAGTATAGGCCTACTAACATTACAATATAAACATACTCTACACTTATAGGCCAGTAGGTTATAAACCTAGGAGAGGAAACATAAACAACAAGAAAATGTGCTCCTCGGAGCACAAGTCTCCGCCAGCAGACGACCCGTGCTATTAAAATAGCACGGGTCGTCTTGGTAGAACGGGTCGTCTTGGTAGAATGCGCGTGGTTTTTGGTGTTCTGCAGGGGCGACTGAATATGTAGTGTTTGCATCTAAAAGATGTTCTTCTTGAAGCAATGTGTCATATGGGAGTCGTCGTAATTGACTGGTTTGTTCAAATGCTTGTCTGTCTTCTTCATCTTCATTGTCTTGAACAGTTTCAGCAGTTGATTGGTGTGTTTGATCTATGTCAGTTTTCTCTAGTGCTACATAATGTATTTGATCAAGGTGGCCAATTGTTACAGTATTAAGACTTCGGCCTTGTTGTTGTGGGATCAATTCAACTCTATAGTCCTCTTCTGTGTTACTGTTGTAGATGAGTATGCTTTCTTAGCTTTGGCCTTCTGCGCCTTTGCTTGACCAATGTTAGGTGTTCTCAGAGGGACACACACACGCACAGACGGGTGATTTGGACTGGAAGGTACTGTTCCAATCAAGACTGATTGATCCTGTCAAACGTAAACGGCTTTTTGAAGTGACACACCTATTTATAGGATTGTATTTCGTCATGCGTCCCTCTAGCCAATCAAAGGCATTGGTGTCAACATATTGACACGTGTCACGTGGAGCTTGACCAATGTTAGCTTGGCTAACAATGTTTGCTCACACACGGCGGGACGAAGCGAAAACATACTCTCCACCTACGGCGGAGACAACAACGCAACAACAAATTACTGACATGAGATATACACACAAAACTGTAAAACATATCAGAAATACATGCATTTATCGTCATGTAAACACTCTCAATTCTTACCGCCAGTCTCTCGGAGCTCGCAATGGAAAATGACGAACGCAGCAATACCACCCTGTTAACTCAGCCTGATCTCCAGAGAATACCGTAACATTGCACGGAACGAGTGCACTTCATTCCGTGGATAGTCGCCTCGGAACTCCCAAATTGCGTGCATATGTACGGCGAGTCCCACGGTGGGCGTAACCAGTCGCAACACGGAAAAACCCGGAAGCAGAGCAGTCCGCACAATAAAATTTACGATTCTGTGCCTATCGGTACATAACTCAAACGGCGCTGAGTAGGCACAGGCGAATGTCACACCGTTCAGGACGGCAACTCGGTCGCCTTAGCTCCCTCGGTGGTCCTTCACGGGGTGACAATTCGCCTGTGACTGCGCGCCTCCGAAATGGTTTTGTCACAAAGGCAGCGCCGTACCATATGCACGCAATTCGGGAGTTCCGAGGCGGCTATCCACGGAATGAAGTGCACTCGTTCCGTGCAATGTTACGGTAATCTCTGGAGATCGGGTTGGTTAACTAGTAACACTGATACCTGCTGGACACTTCGTACTGCTTAGTGAGCATCCACTCTATTTATATGGGTTTGGTCTACCCATGTGGGTGAAACCTTTTGTTGATTACTCATGTGACTTGTGTATTGTCTTAGATGATGCAACTCAGGCTCCAGCACTGTTCTATAACAGTGGCTACTGTCCTTATCTGATCTAATCAATCAGCTCTCTCAACACTCTCATGTGACGTGTGTAAAGTCCCACAAAGTGTAAAGTGATTTCAACAGTGTAGTCACAGCTGTAGTTCTTAGAATTGCATATATTTGTATGCTTATTATGACTAAATGTCCTGAAAAAAATCTGAAAATAAGATACAGGGAGGCTAGAAGGCCACATGTGCAGGTAACATGCCAATACATAGCCACCGTTACATCATAATAATGGATTATTCCACATTTGTACAATTTCAGTCGCCACTGAAGTGAGCTGTTAGAACAAAATAACTACAAAGATTAAACTCTCTCTTCTCTAATATATTGGAGGTGATGTCACAGTTCTGACCTCGCATTCTTATCGCTTGTCCATATATACGGGCATCTGTACCCCACCATATATGTGAATTTATTGCCTGCAGTGTTGCTATAGTTGTATTATTGTATACGCAGTGGTCGATAAAGTACACAACCCCATTACTTGAGTCAAATTATAGGAACTCTTGGTCAGTTTATGTGCACCTGATTCGGATGCTATCAATGCATTGAATGGGACATTATCACCTCTTATTAGACCTTTGAATGGGCGAAATAGGCGACATACTGACCTACCCGCGATTTATCAGACCATTCATTGGGTGTTATCAAGACATACTGACCTACCAACGGAGATGACTTAAATAGTTCAGTTTCGGTTTTGGTTTTGGTTTCGGACCATGACGGAGGCGCGCAGTCACAGGCGAACTGTCACCCCGTGAAGGACCACCGAGGAAGCTATAGCTCCTGATTACGCCCCATGAATGGTCTGACAAATCGCGGGTAGGTCTAAATCGTGCCTACTCGTCGCCTACTCGCCCATTCAAAGGTCTGATAAAACGTGATAATCTCCCATTCAATGCATTGATAGCATTCGAAGCCGGTGTTATGTGTATGTTTTCATAATCACATTGGACTAACCAGATGCATTGTTTAAGTGTACCCTGTACTGTACTAGAAGTTCGGCCCTCACGTCTAGAGTTCGACACCTGCGTGCCACTGCCGATGTGACAGATATGGCCATATATGGAGATCTGTGTATCTGTCAGTCATTGTCTGTCTGGTTCTGCCAGACCCAGACTTCACATGACGTGTCAGCCTGTGTCTATGCCCATATATGGACGAAAGAGGGACAGACTTTTATGGCTGGGACACACGTCGTGCTTCGCACGACGTGTGTCCCTTCTATGCCCATGTATGGACAGACTTTTTTGGGGGACAGATTTTTTTTGGCTGGGGCCGGAGGACAAAGTGACAGACTTTTTTTTGGCTGGGGCCGGAGGACAAAGTGACAGACTTTTTTTTGGCTGGGGCCGGAGGACAAAGTGACAGACTTTTTTTTGGCTGGGGCCGGAGGACAAAGTGACCATGCCCATGTATGGACGAAACAGGTACAAAGCCTCATGTAAGCCCGACCCCTTGGGTCTGGCAAAAATGTAATGTAACAGATTGAGTCAGTTTTTTAAGGTAGGGAATATACAAAAGCCGTATTTACTCGCGAGTCGGGACCCATAAAAGGGTCAGCGACCCAAGAATTGGCCCGACCCACTGTTTGGGAATCAGCCCTAGAAGATCCATCACTATAGGAACATGGAAAGTGAGGAGCATGTCTACAGGTGAGAAGACGGAAAACACAGCAGAGGAGATGAGAAGGTACAAGCTGTCACTCCTTGGGCCCCAAGCTGGCCAGTGGTAAGACTATCCTGTTCTCTTTGTATGGACATTCAGATGACAGCGCAAAGCACGGTCTTCTGTTCCCAGGTCCAGAATGGTTTTGCAAATTAACAATATTTATGTTATTACGCCATTTATCGACTACAGCCTGTGCAGTTTTACCAGAGCCCTGTTAGTCAGCATTAAGTGCTTCCACCTCTCACAACGAGGACGTAGGGTTGGATTTTGAGAGGCAAAGTTTATTTTTTGTTGGGCGCCAAGGTGGGTCACTAAGAATGCATACTGTATAAAAAAGGCAATAGTCCTTCGTGCAGCTGAAATCAATTCGAATTCGACCCGAGGCACTTTACTGCATGTCATCATAGTATGCACTTTTACTCAGTGAGCCACCCCAGCTGACCCTTTTTATTATTTATTTTGTAGATTTTTTTGGTATAAATATCTGTGTGTGTGTGTGTGTGTGTGTGTGTGTGTGTGTGTGTGTGTGTGTGTGTGTGTGTGTGTGTGTACTCTACAGTATATTATTGAACTTACAGTTACCGGTATGTATTTTTAATAAATGTTCTCCCAATTTAGTCATTGTAATTGATTATCATAATAAATTACAATGAGTAATTTGGGAGAACAGTTTTTTCTATGTTGGATTTTTAATATGGAATCGTTTACTGCCCTCCCCTCAGACGCAGGACAAGATGGAGAGTGGATTCCTTCTGGATGTTGTAGTCAGACAGGGTGCGGCCATCCTCCAGTTGCTTGCCGGCGAAGATCAGCCTCTGCTGGTCAGGGGGAATGCCTTCCTTGTCCTGGATTTTGGCCTTAACTTTCTCAATGTTGTCACTTGGCTCAACCTCCAGGGTGATGGTCTTGCCGGTCAGGGTCTTCACAAAGATCTGCATTCCTCCCCTCAGACGCAGGACAAGATGGAGAGTGGACTCCTTCTGGATGTTGTAGTCAGACAGGGTGCGGCCATCTTCCAGTTGCTTGCCGGCAAAGATCAGCCTCTGCTGGTCAGGGGGAATGCCTTCCTTGTCCTGGATCTTGGCCTTTACGTTCTCAATGTTATCACTTGGCTCAACCTCCAAGGTGATGGTCTTTCCGGTAAGGGTTTTCACAAAGATCTGCATGTTTGCACAATTTGAGTCGCTACTGAGGTCAGCTGTAAGAACAAATGATCTACAAAGATGGAACTCTCTCTTCTCTTATATATTGGTGGTGATGTCACAGTTCTGACCTCGCATTGTTATCACTTGTCCATATACGGGCATCTGTACACCCACCATATATATATATTATATATATATATATGTGAATGTATTTCCTGCAGTTTTGCTAAAGCTGTATTGTACGCAGTGGTCGATAAAGTACACAACCCCATTACTTGAGTCAAATTATAGGTACTCCTGGTCAGTTTATGTGTATTTTTTCACAATCACATTGGACGAACCAGATGTATTGTTTAAAGTGTACTGTACTAGAAGTTCGGCTCTTACGTCTAGAGTTCGACACCTGCCGATGTGTGACAGATAAGGCCATATATGGAGATATGTGTGTATGTCAGTCCTTGTCCCTTGTATTCCCATGCATGGAGATCCCTGATGTCATGAGTATAATGCGGATATAACTATTCATAGGGGTGGGCAATATGGCGAAAATATCATCACGATTTTTGTGAGGCAGAATCACAATCCACAATCGTATCACAATTGATTTTTCATGTTGTTTTTTAGGATTATTATTATTTTATTATAATTATTAATGAAATATATATGATCATGCATTTATGATTATAATTATTATTATTATAAGATTTGTATATATATATATATTTACAGACAGACAGACAGACAGACAGACAGACAGACAGACAGACAGACAGACAGATAGATAGATAGATAGATAGTCTATTTGTTTTTATGCTGCTGTTCTCTCATGTGACATTCAGTGTAGGCTGCTGTAATATTTGTGAGTAGGTAGGCTATTGTAACTGTAGGACAACTGCTGGTCAACTATTTTGAGCAGACTGATGAAAGCCTAGTTTTCAACGGTTGTATTTAACATACAAAGGCATCAGAGCAAGCTGGACAAAGATGTGCACCTTATTGTCTCCGCCAGGCCGAAAGGCATGGCGGAGACAATAAGGTTGCCAATTCAGAACCTCTGCCCCAATTTTTTTACATGGCCCTGTTATAGCGCCACCAGAAGGCCGATTTGTGCAAAACCCATTTTTTTAATATTACTCCTACAGATTTTATCCAAACATCACGCAAATCGGTACACAGTATCTCTATATTCATTTGATCAACACGGATCTGTTTGATTTTCCATATTCCATCCTGATTGGCTAAGGTTGGCTTCCAAAGTTTGCAGGATTGGTCCATTTTGAACTAAATGCCTCAAATAATGAATGCAGCTTGCGATTTACGTGAAATTTCACACGCACATTCCCACTAGGCCGAGGAAGAAATGCCACTTGAACATTTTCAAATCAGCCTCATGGTGGCGCTATAAAAGGCCAATTTGCGTTTTTAACTGTAACTGCACCGATCTGCATGAAACTTTGCACGCGTACTCCCTAGAGGCCAAGGAAAAACATCTGTCCTGCATTTTTCACATTAGCCTTTATAGCGCCACCAGGAGGCCAACTTATGTAAAACACATATTTTGAGATTAAGCTTTCATATTTTATCCAAATTTCACGCAAATCGGTATACATGATCTCTATAGTCATGTGATCAAGATGGATCTGTTTGATTTTTCATATGCCATCCTGATTGGCTAACATTGACATCTAAAGTTTGCAGGAGTGGCCCGTTTTGAACAAAATGCCGCAAATCATGAACGCAGCGTCCGATTGCGGTGGAACTTTGCACGCACATTCACACTACGTTGAAGAACAAACGCCACCCTTTTAACATTGCCCTATTATAGCGCCACCAGGAGGCCTATTTTTCTTTTTTATATTACTCCTACACATTTTGTCCAAACATCATGCACATCAGTACACATTATCTCTATAGTCAAGTGATCAAGATGGTTCCGTCCGATTTTTTATATTCCATCCTGATTGGCAAATTCTGAACATTGCTGGCCCACAATAACCTACCTGACCTGGCGGAGACCTGTGCTCCGAGGAGCACTTTTTCTAGTAACTGCCTCTGTGTCAGTTTGAAGTTTTTTGGTTCCTACCTACCTGCTGCTACATTGGGGCGGAACTTTTTGCGCATTAGTGTGTCCGCCCGGACGCTTTTCAGCGCTTTAATAGCAAAAATCTCTGCTAATTCCCTCCTTCAATCAAGTCATTATAAGACTATAAGGTGGTTAATAATTTTGTTTTTGGGATGTACATGACATGAAAATTACGGAAATATTACCACGACTCAGGTCGCTATAATGGAGTATGGACATTACCGCGAGTGACTGCAAAAAGAAGATAGTAAGTGCAAAATTATTAGCTGGTTTGCGCTAGCGGAACAGCATCACACACACACACACAAATTAGTTTTTGGGCAAGCTCCATCGATTTTGTTAGTTCCATAAAAGAGAAAGGGAAGAGACAGAGGGGGGCAAGGGTAAGAGATTGAGAGATAAAAAATTAATTTTTTTTTTTATATATTTCTACATATTTAGACATAGTATAAGTATAGTTCCTCAGGGAAAGGCAAAAGCTCAAGTCCAGCTTGACGACAGGCAGTGATCATGCCTTGTCCAGCAGTCTAACGGTAGCTGGGTGGATGCTGTTCATGAACCTGGTGGTGATGCCCTCGGTAGGCCTCCTTGCCAGGCCGTGCGGTCATTGTAGGGGTATGAATAGTTTGACTACACACCTCAGTCTTCTTGTACAGTTCCTGGAGCACGGGAAACTCGCCTCCCATTATGCGCTCGGCCGACTGCACCACCCGCTGTAGGTTTTTGTATATTGGCAGCAAGGATTGTTTGAGACAATATACATATTATGAAAAATACTGTACAGTAATGTAACAGATTGAATCCGTTTTTTATTTCATTTATGGCATTTGTTTTGGACAATTTTGAAAATCTTTTTATTAGTTATTACATTTAAAAAAACATCTGGGAACATATAAAAGAGATATTTACTTGCGAGTCTCAACCCCAAAAAATGGGTCAGCGACCCACTGTTTGGGAATCACAGCCCTAGAAGATCCATCACTATAGGGACATGGAATGTGAGGACCATGTCTACAGGTACAAGCTGTCACTCCTTGGGCCCCAAGCTGGCCAGTGGTGAGACTATCCTGTTCTCTTTGTATCGACATTCAGATGACAGCGCCAAGCACGGTCTGAAGGTCCAGAATGGCTTTGCCAATTATACAATAGCTATGTTATTATGCCATTTATCCACTGCAGCCTGTGCAGTTTTACCAGAGCCCTGTTAGTCAGCATTAAGTGCTTCCACCTCACAACGAGGACGTAGGGTTGGATTTTGAGAGGCAAAGTTTTGTTTTTGTTGGGCGTCAAGGTGGGTCACTGAGTAAGAGTGCATACCGTATAAAAAAGGCTATAGTCCTTCATGCAACTGAAATCAATTTGAATTCGACCCGAGGCACTTTACTGCATGTCATCATACAGTAGTATGCACTTTTATTCAGTGAGCCACCCCAGCTGGCCCTTTTTTATATTTGTTTAAAAAAAAATTGCTACAGTTACTGTATGTATTTTTTATAAATGTTCTCCCAATTTAGTCATTGTAATTGGTTATCATATTGATTATCATAATCAATTACAATGACTAATTTGGGAGAACTCTTTTATGTTGGATTTGTAACATAATTATGGAATCATTTACTGCCCTCCCCTCAGACGCAGGAAAAGATGGAGAGTGGATTCCTTCTGGATGTTGTAGTCAGACAGGGTGCGGCCATCTTCCAGTTGCTTTCCGGCGAAGATCAGCCTCTGCTGGTCAGGGGGAATGCCTTCCTTGTCCTGGATCTTGGCCTTAACGTTCTCAATGTTATCACTTGGCTCAACCTCCAGGGTGATTGTCTTGCTGGTAAGGGTTTTCACAAAGATCTGCATGTTTGCACAATTTGAGTTGGTGGTGATGTCACAGTTCTGACCTCGCATTGTTATCGCTTGTCCATATACGGGCATCTGTACCCACACCATATATATTATATATATTATTATGTGAATTTATTGCCTGCAGAGTTGCTATAGTTGTATTGTACGCAGTGGTCGATAAAGTACACAACCCCAACTGGTCAGTGTGTATGTTTTCACAATCACATTGGACGAACCAGATGCATTGTTTAAAGTGTACTGTACTAGAAGTTCGGCCCTCACGTCTAGAGTTCGACACCTGCGTGCCACTGCCGATGTGACAGCTTTGGCCATATGGAGATCTGTGTGTCTGTCAGTCCTTGTCCCTTTTATGGCCATATATGGAGATCTCTGTATTTGTCAGTCCTTGTCCCTTTTTTGTCCCATTAATGGAGATCCCTGGGCAATATTGCCAAAATAATATCATGATTTTTGTGAGGCAGAATTACGATCCTCGATCTTATCACAATTTATTTGTCATGTTGTTTTTTATGATTACTATTATTTTATTATGATTATGATTATTAATGAAATATATGATGATGCATTATATGTATATGATTATTAATATTATTATTATAAGATTTTATAAATATATATTTATATGTATATATTTACAGATAGATAGATAGATAGATAGATAGATAGATAGATAGATAGATAGCCAATCGACGACGATAACAAACAAACAGACATTGGGGGCGTGGAATTAAGCTAATTGTAATAATAGATACAGCACACGTGCTAATTTTCAACACCTGTCCACAGGAGGCTTTTCTAGATAGAATAACACTAATCTAAAACACAATCAACTACAAAAAATAATAATAGCAATAATTGAAATGAACAAAATCAGACCCAATACATTAACTAAATCATTCCAATAACCAGTCAGAAAATATTCATGTGTTTTCTTAAGATACCACGAAGATGCCATCTCATCAATTTCTGATCCATGATTTTTATAGCCTGTTATATTGATGTTACATGGTTTTAAGACAGTTTGAGAAGTTTGTGACCATGATGTAATGCAGGATGACAAGTGTGAAAAAATCATAGCACGCATGTAGGCCTACAGTTAAGCAGTTTTGCATGATAAATCCCTTCTAATATGACATATTTTTTTCAGACTTTCAGACTTCACTCATTTCCACAATATTTTCATTTTTTATTCATACCTCAAAAGGTTATTACTCTACTAGAAGTGAAAGTTGCCCAGTCAAATGTTTACTTGAGTTGAAGGACCGGAGTTTACTTGATTTAAAAAATACAAAAGTATTCAAAAGTACATTTTCTTTTTTAATATCAACGCATTGCTGCATTGTTTTCACAATGCATTTACAGAACCTACAGAAACTCTTTGAAAACACCTAATGAATGCACGTAGAGTGCTCTCAGAGCCACTATGCGACATAAATCCTGTAGACATGCCCATAAAAAAACTTCAGCAGGGAGGTGCAATTGAAAAGGATAGCCATTGTCATTTAAATGTTTTATTTAAACACACACATTTTAAGTTCAGCCAGCACAATATGGTGTACTTATGTGCAAGCATCGTAAGCAGATGTGGCAAGTAGCATAAAACACAATATTTTACAGCAGAGTTGTGCATCGTGCTGCCACATGGTGTCAGTGTGTCAGTATCCATGGCTGCCTGCCACATAATGAAACTCATCTGTAGGTCCCTGCACTGCTCTACTCTGCAGATGAATCTAGTCAGATTGGGTCAAATGTAATGCATGCACGACGTCCACATGCATGTGTTAAGAGTGTGTCCCATTAGCATCAGTAACATTTACTATACACCTGCTGTTCTAAAGCATTGGTTCTCAAAGTGGGGTCCGGGGTCCTTGGGGGGTTCCAGGGGGTCCCCAGCAAAATGTGTTAATATAGCATCACAATAATTTTAGCCACTTTAGCCTTTTATACTTTGACTATTCAAAAATAGCAGATATACAAGCTCATAGTGCCACGCTGAGCTTGTAGATCTGCTACTTTTGAAAAATCATGAAAATTTGTGCAAACCTTTGAATATATATATTTTTTAAAGCGAACATTTGTAACTCAAATCGTTGCTTCTCGGGGTCCCTGGAACAAAATATTTTAAGATGGGGGTCCTTGGCCAAATACAGATCATTTTTGGGGGTCCTTGACATGAAAGGTTTGAGAACCAATGTTCTAAAGCATCAGATCAGAGGGATAAGTAATTTGTCTCAGTAACATTGGGCACCGATATAAATTGAGCCGTATCCTAAGAACCGTTTTCAATAAATTGAAATGTATTATGGTGTTAGAATGCCACATGCTGGAAGAATGACCTCACACTCAATGGAAAGATACAGTGCTGTCGTGGTACAAACAAAAAAAGACTAGATGTTTCAGGGCAAAACATGGCAAAGAGTGTGACTGTCTGTAATGTTCTTCACAATTCTCAAACCCATCTGGTGCATGAGGTAACAGGATATATCCTGCTAACCTTCCCTTTTTATTGAAAGTTTATTTTCTTCAATAACTTTCCCATTGCCAGCTTTTTCATCTGGAGTGAGAAAGACATTTTGAGGTTGACTGTAGAAATACAAACTCTTGCCAAGGCATACAATAGGACACACAGCAGGGGAAGGTCATAAAAAAGAACCAGATGACTGAATTTCAAATCATTCTTCTTTGGACCTTTCAGCCCATGTGTCTATTTTGTGTGCCTTTGTTCGTCATTTTACACACAAATCATATTAATTATATGCACGGGATACATTTTATAACTAACTGTACATTCAATTTGACTGGCAGTGACCGTGGGGGAGAACACAAATGTACAGCTGGCACTCAATACTGTGCTGTGTCAGAAAGCATATGAAAATAACAATTCATATTTTGAAGAACTTAACCGTTTTTATTATATCGTCTTTCTTGGGTGGAAACCTCATTATGTCCAGTTTCTTATCAGGATTACAATTCAAAAACAGCGAAAGTAGTAGATCAACAAGCTGGAAACCTTTTCGAGCTTGTAGATCAGCTACTAATTATTAACACTAGGGTGTTAATTTATGAAAAAAACACAAAAAGTTAGAATATGGAGATAGGAGGTTTCTGCCCGACAGCGACGATATATTAAGTATTGCTTTACAGGGGCGGCCCATTAGTCTGACAGACCCTTATTATGTCTCATTAGTCGGAAAAAAATTTAGGTTATTGTGGGCTATAGGGTTAGATTAGGCTTAGTGATAATGGTCCTTCGGAACAATGGGCGCTGCACCATATTTTACGAATGCACTGTAAGCGTCAGAGGTAAGAGGCATGTAGACTCTGATTTAGTCGATTGTCTTGATTGTCTGGAGTAGGTACTGAACCTTATTGTAAAGAGAAAGGCCTTTACATATTAAGCTGTACTCATTTCAACAGTAATTTCTTTCGAGTTTTGATCAAGATGATTTTTGGCATATGAAAAATATGTGCCATATGCCATATATAAATTATAATCTTTTGTATCAAGATTTTACTTTTTGCTTGTGCACTTTAATGTGAATAATGTATTTTGTCTGTGTTCATAGAAACATGCTGTAGATGTTGCATGGGTCTCGTGTTGCAAGGGTCTTGTGTGTGTTTTGTGTCTGTAGTGTGAGATGCAAAACAAAGGGCTGTGGAAAAACATATTATATCATAGCCTAGCAGATATTATGTTTGTGCGCGGCATAGGGGTTGATTCAGGACAGACAAAGCTAGGGCACAGTTGCGCCGAAAGAGGCAACTGAAGTTAGACCGAACCAGCCGTCTCTCCCTCTGTCTTTCCTTCCCTTTGTTTCATCTCAACGCCTCTGCACTGTTTATGTGGCTGCTTTTAAAGGCGGTCTCCGTGGTGACGGTGTGACCCCTGCTGTGGCTGACCAAGTCCCCCAGTAGCAGGTCCTTGATTGATGGTCAAAATGGGCGGTCGTAAAGACTATCTGCAATGGCCAGATTAGGCCGGACAAACATGGCCTCCAATGGCAGAGGCAGCCAGGAATGTTTGTTTATGAGGGAACATTCCGCCATTTTCTGTGTGCAGGTTTTAGTGACATGTACCCCCCCCCCCACCCCCCACACAGCCCTTTAATAATTATATAGATCTGTGGTTGTGGCACACATTGTGTGGTCGATATTGTGTAAATTGGTCAGGTTCTGGTGATTTCACCATCTCTGTAATAATCCATTGCATCACTGCATTTTAGAAACGGTATGAATTGCCCACTTCTCCCAAGTAGGCTCACAAAACAGATGTTCCCTCTCCACAGATTACATGGTAATGTGAGTTCTGTCTATCTGAGACTTGATCTATTTCCCATGTAATTATTCAGCATGTTAACATGCTATGCCAGTCAGTCTCATTACATGGCTGCCGTCCAGATGAGCAGTTGGGTGAGACCGATTTTTTTGTGTGTTTGGTGTGGGTAGGGTAGGGGGGGGCTGTGTGCCCCGTGGTCCAAGACTGCGCCAGTGATGGACCATCGCTTCTGGGAAAAGTGTTCATCCTCTCTCTCCACATGTAGGTCACCAGCTCTTTGTCTCTGTTAGTGTGAGCCCAGCCAAGTTGTTTGGCCGTTTCCATACCATTCTTAGAGTCCCTGGGTTGTCATGGAAATACAATGGGTGGCAATGGCAGCAAAGATACAGTGGAAAGAGAGGGAAAAAGTGCAGTAGGAGGGAGCTCAGTGATTCCCCTGGGTTCCCTTTTGTCCACTCTCGCTCACTGTGGCCAAATCTGTTGTTTAAATGAAAGCTATTGACCATATTTTTTCCCGCAACAGTATGTGTTGAGTCAGGGCAAAAGCAGGAGAGGTCATATAATGCAAAGAGATCAGATAGAAGTGCAATTTAGAAGTTGTTATTTATTGCACAGCTGTGTCGTAAATGACCGCAGCTGTTGAATTCGGTCAAACGTGTGGATAAAGGGGATGCTGGATTTACGTGTGGTCGTGGAGTTTGTTACTTTGTTGAAGCCCTTGAATGGCTTCCCAGTCTCTCCCAAAGTTGCCCCGCTCCGCCGTCTCGTCCCCTGAAGAGAGTAGTGGTGTTTACTGAGAGGGGAACAAGGCCTACACATGGCGCCTCTGAAAGGGTCTTGAATACGCAGCTGTTTGCAGACAGAACACAGAGCCAAGAATTTATATACCTAAAGAGACACTCAGTATTCAGTGCCAGCACAAACACAAAACCACAATCATTTACTAATTTAGTGATCTGTGCAAATTATAATGGTGCGGCCTGCATGTAATGGATCCATAATGTAAGCAAATAATTTTGTATATAAATAAGCCTTTTCTTTTTCTTCAGTATAGCCTTGCTATGGATGAAGCTGTTAGCCTCGAATCGTAGGTCATGTTTTGCAGTCATGTTGATTAAGTAATGTAAAAGATCTGTGTGCTCAGTTGGCGACCCATTGTTTTATTGATGGTTGTGTATTCTATTACAAATTATACTATGTATGCCAGTTACTGTACTGTATATATCCTAATTTAAATGGATTGACATCATTGCAGGCAATTTGTAATTTATAACTGCTTATCCTGAAATATCACCCCTGCTGTAGCAATCACAATTGAGGGCTAATTTTTAGGGCTGATTTCCAACTCTGACAGGCTTGATAAATACAGGCATCTCCCAGTTGCATCTATACTACATTCATAAGGTGAATCCTGCACCTGGATTCCAAAAACGTTTTAGCAATCCAGGTGGAGGATTCCGCTTATGAATGTTGTAATATGAATTATTAATGCAAATAAAGTAAGACATTAACTAGCCAAACTAGTACTTTTTTTGCCCCTGTTGAAATGTTACAGATGACTCTTCTGTCTACAGTCTGTCTGATGGTGTCACTTGAATGAACACAAGTTCTTTTCAGAAGGTTGATTTGCATTATAACAGATGGAATGACGTCAGTCTATTGGCAGGGTTGCTGCACTCAAGAAAAGGATGCTTCCGCTTCCGCTAGATCAGCGGTTCCCAAACTTTGAGGGACAGCGAGTGCATTTTCCGGCAGCGGCAGCTTTCGCGGAGCTTCCGCGGAGCTGCCGGCGGCGCCAGCTTTGGGAGTGTGCTGCGTTTGTGTAACGCAGTCCCCACCAATATTATTTACGATTCTGTGCCTATCGGTACATAACTCGGACGGCGCTTAGTCGACTAGTAGACCATCGGCCGGTCGTCGCGGGCACTCGCGCCTTGAGGCGCTCGGGCGCGACACCTTGGCCTCAAGGTCTACTGAGTCGGCGCGCCTCCGTCATGGTCCAAAACTATACTTTATCGGCGGAAAAAATAAGTTGACTGCGGCTCCTCCACCGGCAGTTCCGCGTCTGCCGCTCCTCCACCGGCAGTTCCGCGGCAGTTCTGCTGCTCCGCCGGCAGCTGCCGCTCCACCGCCGGCAGTCACTGCCGGGAGCTGCCGCTCCTCCACCGGTAGTTTCCGCGGCAGTTCCGCGGCTGCTGCCGCTGCCGGAGAATGCACTCGCTCCTTCTGCAAACTTTTTAGCCCGAGACCCAGAAGAGAAATTAGACGTTTGCCCGGGACCCAAACTAGTGAAAATAGCAAATATTCAAGCTTCATGTCAACGAATCAATGTGAAAAAAGTCTTATCTTTTTTTATAATCAATAATCAATAATCAATAATCAATTAATCAATTAATATTAATTAATAATAGTTTTTTTATATATTTTTTTTGTATTAATTAAATCAATTGATTAGTCTGATTAACCACTTAAGCCCTGTTTTATACTGTGCGTGTGACACAAACATACCGAAAATAGCTGATTTACATTGTGAGCTTGTAGATCTGCTGCTTTCATTATTTTTTAAAACCTATTTCAAAAATGAAAAAAGAAACTATATATATGTAATTCATTAAATAAATTAGTTCCATTAACTCTTGCACTATATTGTAGTTATTTTCAAGACGTTGTCTGCCTACAACAGGAACGCTGCCTGTAACCATAGAATATAGTGACCTTGGTTAGGGCCTGTGTCAGTAAAAGGTCTTGCATATCTCTTCCTTGATGTTGCAGTTGACCGCAGTTGTTTTTTTTACATCATTTGTTGGGCTGTAGTTGACCTAATCCAATATTAAATCCTCATCATCCAACTTCAACTTCATTGTATTGTCACACCACAAGTTTGCAGATGTAAAAGAGTGGGTGAAACTTTTTATTGAGTAGAAATACCAGAACAAATATCGAATGTAGTTTGTAGACAGGGATCAGACGTATAGAATAAAATAGAATGACCCGCACACCGTCTGCACTTGCACAATAGTTCTACACTCGCACAATAGGGACAACTTTATTGAAGCTACGTTTCGGTCAATAGACCTTCTCCAGGCATCTGCTGATGCCTGAAGAAGGTCTATTGACCGAAATAATAAGCAGACATGGCAACACTGGTCGCGACGCAATCCCTTCATTTCATTCAGTGTGCCTGCCTTTCTCTTTTCTCTGCCACCCCCGCTCCCTATAAACAGAGCTTTCACTTACATCTTAGGACAAGCCATATTCTTCATGCAACACATGCAACATAATAGCATTTTGTCACTAAACAGTTTTTGGCTACAGGCTGACTGTCACAGTCTGAGTCATAGTCTGACCCCCAATATGGCTGCAGCTTATTCGCCACGCCCCCCCTTGCTGACGACACTTTGCCACGCACTGTCCTGGAGGGATGGAAGCTTAGTGACATGGATATTGTGCTGGGCCATCCGCAACACCCTCTCTGTAGTGCTCTGTGATGGAGGGCAGTGATGCAGATCATCAGGATGCTCTCAGTGGTGCTGCTATAGAACGTCCTGAGGATGCTGGGACTCGTGCTGAATTTCCTCAGCCACCTGTTAATACCCAGTTATTAAGTTATGAAGGGAGCAGCTCTACCACAAGCATGCCACACACCACAACACTTAAATTATGTTATGGTTGCCCACTCTTAGTCATCTACATTCACTAGTCACTCGTCAGAGTTACATACTTGTAAGGGTCAATTTAGAACCCCCTAAAGGACCCCCGAGAGTCCCTGAAATCCACTTTGAGAACCACTGGTCTAATGTATTCTAATAGGCTGTATTCTGTCTTGTCATGTGCGCGCATATGTTTCATTTAAAGAGTGTAATTGGATATGAGGGACCGATTACCATACAATAGCCATTACATCATAGTTTAGCTGAAGGTCGGATTGTAGGGTTAGAATAGATGGAAGAGTTATGGAAACTGTTAATTAATGGCTTGTGTCCTTTGTAGGGACTTCTTTCAGAAAATTGTTGGAAAGTGCCTGACCGCCAACTCAAATGCTGGTTGTGGCGTCAACTTACACTGCTGAAGCTGCACTAGCAAGTAAACAGTACTTCACTGTGATACCCTATTTAATTGAAAATCTAGTTGGTCAAATAGCAAAAGCAGCAGCTGAAGGTTGGAGGAGCCCCTCCCCCTTGCCTGGCGTTCAGGCTCCAAATAACGTTTTAGCACCACTTGGGAGATAGATCATGAGGCAACAGACATTAAGCTGCAATGAGAATTATTGTAATGCCTCAATACCATAAATGTACAATAGATAAATACATTTTACTGTGTACTGTATCCCTCTACATGCAGTACATAAACATGTAAATGGTGAATTTATAGTGCCTTTAATCCAAAGCACTTCACAATGTGCATTACATTCACCTTTTTTCACTCACCCATGCACACACACACCGATAGTGGTGGCAACCATGCAAAGCACCGATCTGCTCATCCGGGAGCAGTTAGGGGTTCATCAGTGTCTTGGTCAAGGACACTTCCACACTGAGGATCGAACGAGGATTGAACCTTCCAATTCCCAAGCGGACACTCTTACCACCTGAGCCACTGCCTCAGCCACAGCCTGGACCACTGCGCCCCACAAGCATGCATTTAGTATCGTATCACTATGTGGATACGGTGCATACTGTTGCAGCGACATGAGAGGGGGAGTGCAGGTCATCCTCAGTACTGCGGTGTTGACATCCTACTCAAGAGACGAGTTAGGTCCCTTTTTGTCTAATCAGAGTGTAAAGACCAGGTGGTGGGCTTTAATGTGGTGGTTAAGTTTTATACATAAACCGCCTCTAATGGGTTTTACTGCAGTGAGACACTGGCAAGGTATGTGGAACTGTGCTATGTATTGTTTGCAGTCAAGCAGAGCAGAGCTGGACGCTGGCTGTCTAATTCCACTGTGCAGTGCGACCATTACTATGTTTACATGCACACTAAAAAACTGCTTACTCTGGGTAATGTAGTTAAGGTAGGACATCAAGCCCAAATGTAGTCCTAACTCCTAAGTAATTTCATTTAAGCTTTATTGCTTAGCAGTCACTGGCTGAAACTCCTTCATCTCAACATGTGCTTTATTCACTAGATTAAAGGAATGTTTTCTCTCTGATATTTATAGTCTAAATATATTTATATAGAGAGTTTTATCATGGTCTGACAGTGATCACTAGTGAAGATGACTTTTACTCATATTTTTAGAATGTGAAAGCTTATTTGTATTATTCTTGTACAAGTCATGTTTTAAATACATACAGTATATACACATGTATGTGACAATAGGTCTGAGATTTTTCGTTTTTTAGATACTGTTTGGATCTTACACTGAAGGAGCATTTAAGCAAGTATATTGTTTCCAAAATAAATAAAAAATAAGAACATTTGGCAAGTAAAATGCTGACGTTGTCAGCAATGTTTAAACCACGGTGCGATTGGAAGAGTTGCCTTGTTGTTTAGAAAAGCTGACGTCCTATAGGAGTGGAAGACTATGGAGTAAGGGGCACCCAAAGCCCCTTTCAGCTTAGATCCGACATTTGTTGATTTGCGCCTGTGGAGTGTCTTTCACACACGTTCATACCCACAGAGAATACTAATAGCTTCCTTTGTCTTAATCATTTTTTTGTCATTTTGATCAGTTTACTCTGGGAATTAGTGATGTCATGGCTTTTGTCCCCCTGAAGTGTACGTGTGTGTGTGTGTGTGTGTGTGTGTGTGTGTGTGTGTGTGTGTGTGTATGCAGAAGTGTTAGAAATAGACCATTTTCCAACACTTCTTTAGATTTGTATACAGTACAGTATCCTACAGCATAACCTGTGAATGTCTGTACACACACCAGTCTATGGTCTACTCTAAAGACACTATTGTTCCGTGAACAGATTCCTCAAGAGGTGCCAAAGCAGGTCACACAAGTGCTGGACAAAAGCAGTCCCATCTTTACTGGCGTACAGTACACTGATTACACGACTAGTAACACACTTTTATTGACCATGAAGCACACCAATAAAGACATCTTTAAATTAACTTTAGAGTGCCCTATAGACGGCATAAATAAGAGCGCATGTGGTAAAAATGCCCGCCGCCCCGCCGTGCTTGATGAACTCTCTGAGCCTTGAATGCTTGACACTTGCTTGCGTAAGTAAGGTTCTTTTAAAAAATGACCCTATTTGCACGACAAAGCCGGGGCTGGGATTCAGGGTGCTGGGAGGTGGTGTGTGTGTTGGGGTGGGGTGGGGTGGGGTGGGGTGGGAGGGAGGTGAGGGGTGGGTTATTGGGGGAGAGCCAGGAGGTACACAGGGACTGCTGGATAGACACACACTGTGGTCTCTCTGCTCTGTTCTCTGGTTAGAGCTGCTTCTATACGGTACCCCTCTTGTTGGGAAGAACAGGCACTCTGGGACATGCTGAACATCAGGCCGGGCAGACATTTGATGAGGCGACTGGACTGGACCGGGGTCTGCTCGTCCCGTGGATGTTGTGGAATTGTGGCCAGATTACAAACCACCACCGTTTTTGCCATCTTGAAGTAAACATTGAGATTCTTCAACCAAGGGAACCGGTGACTGCCGAACTACAGTAAGCATGGACTCTCCCTATTATGGAATATGCTAACCTCTTGTCCTGTGGTCTAATGGAATGGTTCTCAAACTTTTACATTTCAAGATCTCCCCTTAACTCTGACGGTATACAAATGTCTAATTTGTATACCGTCAGAGTTACATACTTGTAAGGGTCAATTTAGAACCCCCTAAAGGACCCCCGAGAGTCCCTGAAATCCACTTTGAGAACCACTGGTCTAATGTATTCTAATAGGCTGTATTCTGTCTTGTCATGTGCACGCATATGTTTCATTTAAAGAGTGTAATTGGATATGAGGGACCGATTACCATACAATAGCCAGAAAGCTTACTCTTAGATTTGACTGTGAAATACAGTTCACAGATGTCTGGTTTGAAATGATTTGAAATGTTCTTTGTGAAATAAACTCTTAAGTTGTTTTATTTCAGTCTGGGATCACACCAGCTCAGAGATGACTGCTGCCATGCTGATTGGGCTACTGCTCTTTTCAATTCTGGTAATAACTCCTTTCCACATTCTACATAATTATGACACAAATCAAGTTTTTTTTTTGTTTTTGCTTTTACAAAATGTCTGCTCTGGAATGATAATTGTATAAGATCTAAATGTAGGTCCTAATTCCTAATCAATAATGGTAACTATTTCATACAGAACTATTTATACGCAAAGTCTCAAAGATGATTGGCAACCTTTACCCATAACGGATTGTATATAACGGAAAATGTGTTAGCATGATAGTCTTTTTCCTTTTCAAATGGGGGATATCTCACATAATAATGAATCTGTTCAAATATCAAGTCTGAATGTATCTGTTGCATGGTGACATTTACTGTTAATAATAAAGTAAACCATACTGTAACTTTTCCTTTCTGAAGGTGCTGTGCATGGGGGAACCAACACATGCTGACAAAGGGATGGGCCCACATGGTGAGTGATGCTCCTGCCATTAACTAAATACTGGTTATTTAACAGTTTTTACTTCCCGAACAGGTCACTCTTTAATAATTCATTTTTATATTTTCTATCCAATCAGTGTCCACCCATTCAGAATAATATTTGACTGACATTTTGCTTAATTACTGTTTTCACAGACCTTTTTTTTATCAGTGTGGTAAAACTGTATTAGCATAATGAACATATCTGCAATATAATCTATATTAACATTATAATTTGCTCCTGCAATGATATTTTACCCCACACGCAATAACTATATGTCATAATCATCTTATGACAGCGGATTAAATCCTGCATTTTGTCCCTGTTGTGTGTGTTTCCTTACCCAGCGGAAGACAAGCGACTGGTCCACCTCACACCAGAATGGGCCTTCCAGCTCATCAACGACTCCTTGCCCTTCTCCAGGGCAGACAGCTTCTGCACGGGACATTTCAGCTCCCTGGTCACCCCTGGTCAGCTAGAGGATCAGCAGGGGGTCTGGGAGCTGCACAAGCAGGCTGGCCTCCACTCTCCTGTCTGGGTCAAGGACCCCAGCAAAGCTCTCTCCAAGCCCATCGCCCTCGCAAGGCAATGTGAGTGGAGCCTCTGTGCAGTGCTTATGCTGTAGTTAATCTCTTTGATAGCACTCTTTCCCACCAATTTCTTTTTTAAATTCTGATATTTCTAAAATAGCATAAATAGTAGATCTACAAGCTCACAATGCATTACAATGCCACGTGTTGTGAGCTTGTAGATTGGCTATTTTCACTATTTGTTGTAGGACAAATTATATAGGGCTTTAGTGGTTGAACAAAGCACTTAATCTCCGAATGCTGTAGATGAACTGGTCAGCTATGGCTGGAGACCATTGTTTGTGCTTGGCAGCTTCCAGATGTGTCTGAGTGTGGTGATACTATGACTGTGAGGCAGATCCTTGCTGAAAATGAGCATGTGCACTCAGCAAAATTCTATAAGAAGTATATATCACCAAAATGTACAGATGAGTCAATGATTCTCCTTCATGCCCCTTGCTGCAGATTCGCAGTTTCCAGCTCTGAACTTCCCCAGGGAATCCCCGAAGGGCTTCGCTCGCGTCAACATGTCCTTCCCCGCCCTGCCGGCCGTGAGCGTGTGCATGCGAGTTCAGTGGGACCCGAAGTGGGACGAGGTGTCCACCATCTTCTCCTACGCTGCACCCGTCTTTACCAACGAGTTTCAGCTACGTGGCCAGGTGGATAAGAAGGGACAGCGGATTCTGCTGGCGCTCATCATCCACGGGCAGCACCGCCCATATAAGTCGTTCTTACCCAACGACGGGGCGTGGCACCACCTGTGCGTCACCTGGCGCAGGAGCGACGGCCGCTGGGCCATCTATGTGGACGGCCAGAGGAGAGACACGGGCTCTGGGACGGACACACCCAGGGACATCCATGCACACGGGATACTCATCCTGGGTCAGGACCAGGACTCATTTGGGGGGAATTTCACGGAACCCTTTGTTGGAAATATGACTGACCTGAATATTTGGAATATCTCCTTGGAGAGAGGGCAGCTACAAGCACTCAATGCATGCTTGCCCCTGACACAGGAAGTGCTCTTCAGGTGGAACACCAGTAACATCAGCTTTCACTCTGTGGTGAAAGAGGTACCAGCCATGATCTTCTGCCCAGGTACAGTGAGCATATACACGATACATTCATTCACTCTGTGTGAAGGGGGTTATCAAAATAACACCTTTCTCATTAACTTGTTTTTCTTATACCTACATAGCAAAAACAAGCTATTCTAAGTTCGAGAGAGAGAGAGAGAGAGAGAGAGAGAGAGAGAGAGAGAGAGAGAGAGAGAGACTATATTAAACACATCTCTTTGCACCCTATAGGTTGTGATGGCCCTTCATGGCCTTTTGACTTTTATTGGAGTCAGATTGTGACAAATCTAGCTAATCTGTTACTAATCTATTATCAGTTAGCTCCTCCTCCTCCTCCTTTTGCAATGTAAGATCTATGGCATTTATAGTGTATTGTCATTCTAAAAGGTCTCAACCAGTGGCATGAACACTGAAGTGACGGCGGGACACAAAAATCCCATTAATTTCCAATGGGAAAGTCTAGGTTTCTTTTGATTTCACGACCATACCCTCAGATCCACCCGTACTTTCCAGCTCCTGTGTGTCCCGCCAATGAAATCATTCTGGGTGATTTCCCCCCTAAAGAGCCCTGTTAACCCAGTTAGTGTGAGACCCCTAGCACACCCACCCTGAGACCCTCAGACACTGGAGGAAACATGTTAGCATGGATGACTGCCCACGGTGGATCACAGCTGGGAGGGAGGGAGGGAGGGAGGGAGGGAGGGAGGGGTTTCCCAGCAGTGGTGGAAGAAGCACTCAAATGTTTTTACTCAAGTAAAAGTATCAACGCCACAATGTAGAAAAACTCTGTTACAAGTAAAAGTCCATGTATTCAAAATGTGCTTGTGCACATTCAAAATGTGCATACAGTACACAAGTATTGGCATCAAAGTATACTTAAGGTACCAAAACTAAGTAGGTTACTCATTACGCAGAAGTTTTCAAATGTATAAAAGATATTTTGAAAATAGCAGATGCAATGGGTTTTGAGCTTGTAGATCGGCTATTTTCAAATAGTCGAAGTATATACTGTATAGGGCTGAAGTGGTTGTATTAGGCCTATGTATGTTTTGTAATAAGAATCAAAATCTACAGCATAACTAGTAACTATAAAGTAGAATATTTGCCTCTGAGATGTAATGGAATAGAAGTTAAAGTATCGAAAAATGGAAATACCTCAAAATTGTACTTAAGTACAGTACTTGAGTAAATGTACTTAGTTACTTTCCACCACTGGGGAGGGGGTTCCCACAGATGCAAGAAGAATAGGTTTTGAGACATTTGAGCATAACAAAACATTTTATTACTGTGTGCACTGAGTGAGGTTTATTACCATGTGAAGAGCATACTCATTTAGCTAAATTGTTTTGTGTTTTGTTTTAGTCTGTGTGACAATGACAGATTGAGGTTGTTTCCAGTGCTTTTTTTGACTGCTTTCAACCTGTGTTGCCATGTCTGCATATTCTAAGCGACTTTGGGCTTTCAATTTTTTAGTCGCTTGCAAATACTGGTAGTTACGGGTTGCTTTTTTAGGGGGGCTTGTTTCTAAAGTGTAGTTGCTTTGGGCTTCCTTCCTAATGTTGTTTAAACCAGTTGTTCTGAAACCTTTTCATGTCACAGACGCCCAAATTGACATGTATTTGGCCGCAGACCCCCATCTAAAAATATGTTGTGCCAGGGACCCCCCATACAAGATTTGTTTTGTTAAAATGTTTCAAAAATATTTAACTTTTCTATTAAGATACTTTTTTTTTGTGGGCTTTTCTGCCTTTATTGGATAGTAGTAGTGTGAAGGAAGCAGGGAGAGAGAGACAGGGAGTGACACGCAGCAAAGGCCGTCGGGCTCTGGATTCGAACCAGAGATATATGTGGTATATACACCTTAACCACCAGGCCATCGGCGCCCCTTTTCAAGACTTTTTGAATAGCCGATGTAAGTGGTAAAACTGGTTTCCGTAGACCTGGTCGCTTGATTCTCTTGCTAAATATGGCAACGCTGCTTTCAACCTGGCATTGTTATTTTGGGCATTGTCATTACCAAGGGGCCAGCTCCTGAGTTGTAAATTGAGGCTGTATAGGAAGTGACAGTTCATATGGGCTCTATTCAAGCGGATGGGTTTTTGCCGAACTTTACACTTGATTTTATTACCTTAATAAACATGGTCATAAATACTATAGGCTTCCAGTTGCCAGTTTAAAGTCTTCTTTCAATCATGGTATGCGCTTTGGTCAATTATGGTCCCATTTATTTTAAAATTGAGGATAAAGTAGGGTATGCTGTAGGAGGGGCGTGGCTACCATGTGATGATTTGATTGACAAGCTACACAACCAATAGCATTCATTCCCCACCCCCGCTCTGGTCCCAACCTCTAGCATTCATTAATTTCCGGTTTCTTATTTGCGTATTCGGACCGGATATAGAAAGATGGCGGAATCGTTGAAAAATAGGCTTCATTTACGGTCTGTAGAGTCTATGGGCGTAACTTTGTCCATTTCTTTTTTAGTCTATGGTCATTAACATAGCAGGAAAGATGACCCACGTACCAAAGGTTGTGATGAGGTGTTGATCACTGGGAATAAACTTAAACAAGACCAGGAGACCTGGTTCTGCCAGACCCAAAATGAAGTCCTAGTATGTAACACACCTACAAACCACTTTATAACTGAAGTTCATGATGTCATGAATAGTTCGTGACGAAAGGGGACGTCACAAACTTTTTTTTGGCTGGGGCCGGAGGACAAATGGCCCGTGCCCATGTATGGACGAAACAGGTACAAAGCCTCATGTAAGCCCGACCCCTTGGGTCTGGCAAAGAGTTAAATGTTTTTAGAACAATTTGGCACAATATCCAATCATTGACTGACGTAACGGCCTTCTTCAAAGTCAAGAAACGTTTGTATTGACTTTGACCTCAGAGGACCATTGAAGAATATTTATTGATTGGTCGGGCGGGTACCGGCCAATCAATAATAATTTTTGCCCCAAAATAGCTTAAGCAGCAGATCTACAAGTTTGCATTGCTATTTTTTGCATTGCTATTTTTACTATTCGTCAAAGAATATATATATATATATATATATATATATATATATATATATATATATATATATATATATATATATATATGTATATGTATATGTATATGTATATGTATATATATATATATATATATATATATATATATATATATATATATATATATATATATATATATATATATATATATATATATATAATATATATTAGATTTTACTATACATTTATGTCCCACAAAATTAAAAAGTTACATGTTTAAGCAATAACAATCATCCTTCCATAAATGTATAGACTCA
>NC_137608.1:17010616-17023116 GCF_963280865.1 Gymnoscopelus braueri | reverse complement strand
AAACATTCATTTTCACATTTAGTGGCATATATATATATATATATATATATATATATATATATATATATATATATATATATATATATATATATATATATATATATATATATATTAAAAAGTAATCTTGCTTGGCTCACAAGTGGTAAATAGCGTTCATTCAAGCCTCTAAACACGGCACCTCTTTTCAAATATACTTTACAAATAAAAGAAAAATCTATAATTCATAACAAAGTATAAAAATGAATAGATCATCGATGTTACTGTACCTTATGGCAAGTGTTCTGCCTCTATCAGCGTTCACCTCCTCTAGCCAATACTCCCCCCCCACCCCCTCCCGCCCTCCCCAAGGACTCTCAGAGCTCCAAGGCCACCTTTGCCCAGACTGAATGGATAAGAACAACACTGAAACACTGTGGCTCATACACAAACTCTCTCTCTCTCTCTCTCTCTCTCTCTCTCTCTCTCTCTCTCTCTCTCTCTCTCTCTCCTCTCTCTCTCTCTCTCTCACCCCCCCCCCCCCCCCACCACCACCACTCTCCCCCCTCTCTCTCTCTGTCTGTGTCTCTCTCGCAGAGTACTTTTTGCAGGGATGAGGTCTTAGGTGAGGTGTATTGAATTCATAAAGGGGGGGGGCGGGGGAGTTCAGAACAGACAAGGGCTAAAAATCCATGATTGTGCCACACATTATAGGCCCTCTTCATTGAAACGGTGTGTGTGCGCGCCCTCTCCAGCCAAACTGCTTGCCGACTGTTGCGGGCGGTAAAAAAAAAGCTGCATTGAAAGCGGCTGCGATTGTACCTCGTTTTGAAAGGCCGTAATGAAATAAACCTCTCCTATCTTTCATGGCTGCTTTCGAGGAGGAGGGCAAATCGGTTGAGTGCAGTTTGCTGTGACAGTGCTGCTCCCTGTGTTTCAGGTCGTGAGCGGCCCCATGGACGTGGTCAAGAGTATTGACCGAATGGTGACCAGGCTGAGCCCTCGGCTGATGGCAGGGGATGACCGCCTGCTCATTCACACTCCCAACATCAGTGAGTTAAAAGTGTGCATGAGCAAGCACGCACACACATTTACACACACACACGCACACACACGCACACACACACACACCCACACACACACACACGTGCACACACACACACACACACACACACACACACACACACACACACACACACACACACACACACACACACACACACACACACACACACACACACACACACACACACACACACACACACACACACACACACACACACATTCACGCGTCCCTTAACTATCTAAGCCTTATTTTCAAAAGAGGTCTACAAGCTCACACAGCGTCGCAGCCGATTGATTGAATACTTTATTAGCAGTTTACTAAAAAAGGAAAGGAAAGTACAGTTCTATACAAGGTCTGCTAAGAGGATCCATGCCTCCACTTCTGATATCCCCCCTCTGATCATTAATTTTTATGGCTGGTAGGGATGTGTTATCCTGCCTCTGGTCTGACTGAATACATGCATATTGTGCCTACGATGCCTTATTTCACGAACCATTTAGCTGTCTCACATTGTGCAGTGTGGCATCATGCCGGTGAGACATGGTTATATGTTTTGTGTGAGACATGATTCTATTTACCTGTAACAATTGTACATCCATAACTACATGCATTCCAAATGACTTCATAAAGCAATAGAAAGAACCCCAAAGGACCTTACTGAGCATTTGGAAAAGCTTATATACCATGATATCAGAAAGAAGAACCCTTCAGAAATTGCCATATCAGGTCCAATGATACTTATTTATTTGAAAATATGAGTGCAAGGGAAATATATAGCCTAATCTAAAAGCATCATGATATGATCATGCTGAATTCACATTGCATTATAATATATTATGATATTTGGTGATAACAGCTATTATAATGGCTTTTGATGTGCTTGCTTACGATGCCTTGTGTCCAACCCTTAAAGCTACAATCCAGGGCTTATTTGAATGAATAAAGCATTATTTTTAACCAATTTGTATGGTGGAGTATGTTAATACAATTTAATTAGTACATCTTCAGCGGTTGGAGGTAATCTCTCACCTCTTACAGTCAACCCAGTTGTCAGGTAGGACACAGACTGGTTGACAAAGTCAAAAAAGTCATTTGAAACAGACGGCATGCTTATGGATCGTAGCTTTTTAAAAGTATAAACATATAAGTGTTACAGGTTAAATAAAATGTCACTTGAGCTCACTTGACCTGTCATTCAGAGTTGGAGGTCCAGCAGACGACTCTGGAGGAAGGCGGGTCCAGGGCTTCTACCTTCTGCGGTCCGGAGATGGAGAGAGAGACCAACCTGGACTGCATCTCCGTGCCACCTCAGATGATTCACAATCTCCATAACAACGGTATGCTCGCCAAGAGCGCCATGCAGCCACTTTTCTTCCCTCTTCTGTGTGTTCTGCAACACAGTGAAAAAAACACTTATCAATCCCTCCACTGATGTTTCTTGCGCAACAAACGGAGGCACTTATTAACCTCTGTCTTACAGATGCACACAGCACCCAGTGCACTAACGACTAAGACTGAATGAATGTGTGGCATGTCTTCACCCACTTACTCTCCCCAAGGTCTTGTATTGAAGTGCAGATGGAGGCATATTGTTGTGTTTCCTTTGTACATACACAACTATTCACAATGGGTCGTCATAACCGGCGGCTAATATTTTCTATTTTCCACTCAGCACTGTTTTCCATTTCTGCTTTCTGGTGCTAGTTGCTCAATTCACACAAATCATTGTTGGTTTCGTTTCGACCCAGGCTTCCGTAAGCTCACGTTGGTCAACACATGGTATGGCTCGCTGCGTCCACTCTTCAACTCCGAGGAGAACATCACCATGTTTCCTATCGTCACTGATGGAAGCCAAAGGTAAACACCACATTTAATGTACTGTGTTATAACCAGAAATATCCATCATGGTTCCAGTTCAGTTATACATTAGGTAGGCTACACTGCCAAATACAGTATTTCTGTCACTAAAGGCCCACTTTGAAAAGGTGCCATCATTACTGTATGTTATGGTCCTAAGACAAAATTGGACACTAGGACCTTTACAGCCAGGTTGGGTACCTTCCATTCACGTTCCAGTTACCCTAACTGTGGGTCTATTGTACAGTACATACAGTGCATGCATGGCATGCCACCTTTGTACAGTGGAGAGTTACAATGAAGTTTTAGTGGTTTTAAAACAAAGAAGGCTTGGAATATGTGTTTATGTTATGTGCATGCCTTCCATCAAACCATCCATTTGAACAGATAGATAGCAGATATATTTCAACTCATGCGAAACACTGAGATTTATTCAGAATAAAAGGCAGTATACTATATACAGAGTTGAGTGGAGTCTAGGCTCTGAACTGGTCACAATTAAGCCCTATTTAATACAATGTCGCAAAAAAAATGCTAAGCCAGCTCACAACGCATCGCAACGCATTGTGAGTTTGCATTTTTTTGCATTTTTTTTCTACTTTTTTGAAAGACAAAAGTAACATTTCTAGCCCTCCCCCAAATTGATCATTTTAATTCAGATACATTTTTAATTATTTTCTTTATATAAATATATATGTTTCACTCTTCGTATACTTTTTAACCCATTAAAACCAGGGAAGCATCCGTGTAATTCTTTATTTTAGCATTGACGATTAAAAAATAGCAGATATGCAAGCTCACAGCGCGTCACTTCGTGCCGCACTGCGAGCTTGCACATCTGCTATTTTTTTTTAAATGTTGAAAAATCTTGAAAGTGTGACAACTAGTGATTTAGAAGAAGGCATTTATGGAATCGGCCTCAGGTCTTAATGGCTTTATCCACCTGTCATGTTTACATTGAACCAGGTACCTGGGCACTGTTCTGGGCTCCTCCATCATCTCCACCACAGTTCTGGCTGATGACCAGCCCATCAGCATGGCTGTACACTTCCAGCTAAAACACAAGCCTCAGGTTGGTACAGTAACAATGTACACGTCTATACTTTATAGATTCTTTATCAATTCCGTACAGATTGTGTACAGTAAATGCTTTCTTTTTTTCTCCCCTTTTCTCTGAGAATCTAAACGATAATTTACATGTAGCTATACTTTGCTGTGCAGTATTGTATGAAGCTAGACAGTTTATATTCTCTGTGAAATAATGATAATCATATGGCTTTATGTTGTCCATAGAATCCCTCCCTTTCACACGAGCCAGTGTGTGCCTTCTGGGATTTTGATCTCACGTAAGTAGCTGTGAATATTTTAGAAGAACTTGAACAACTGTAAGTTGTCAATAGCACCAAGGCTGTCTCCCTGCTCCCTGCATCAAGGAGCAGTGATGAACGCCACATACAGTACCATACAACTGTTGACCGGGAGACATTCCTGTTCTCTGCATTCCTATGAGTGTGCATGCATACCATGTCTGTCTGAGTGAGTGAGTGTGTGTACTGTATATACTGTTGTTTGTGTAGACAAACAGACAGACAGACAGACAGACAGACAGACAGACAGACAGACAGACAGAGATACTGTAAATATAGATATAGTGTACAGTATATATAAGACTGTTGGTAAATTAAAGGAAAAACCAACATAAAGTGTTTTAGTGAGGTGTTGAGCCACCATGAGCCACCAGAACAGCTTCAGTGCATATCGGCATTGATTCTATAGGCATAGAAGTCTATGCTTCTTTCATAGTGACTTAGATCCTTTTTTTTCCTGTGTCACCTTGATCCAAAATCAAGGTTAACTGGTCCTATCATCTAGTACAATTGTATGGAAGCGGATGGATTTGTCAACTTTCTGCACTCAGTTATTCAGGGTTTTCCTTCATATTTTCATTTGTGTGTGTGTGTGTGTGGTGTGTGTGTGTGTGTGTGTGTGTGTGTGTGTGTGTGTGTGTGTGTGTGTGTGTGTGTGTGTGTGTGTGTGTGTGTGTGAGTGTGAGTGTGAGTGTGAGTGTGTGTGTGTGTGTGTGTGGAGAGAGAGAGAGAGAGAGACCTGCTCTACTAATATCTCTATTAAAACTGTGATGTGTGTTGTTGCAGTCCTAGCCTCGGAAACCCATGCATTTTTTTTGTATTGCAGTCCTGACGCTGGTGGTTGGTGGAATACCAGGGGTTGTGAGGTGGTGTCTAAACAACGTGGCTCCACTGTGTGCTACTGCAATCACACCACCAACTTTGCCCTGCTCCTACAGGTCTATGAAGTCCAGGTAACAACCTACACACGCCTTCCAAAATGGCCAATCTACAAGCTCACGTTGTGAGCTTGTAGATTGGCCATTTTCAGTGCGTAACACCATTCACAAGTTCACAACAAAGTATATCAACCAATATATATCTTTTTATCTCAGGAGCTTTCACCTACTACTGCTTGTGCCAGTGCTTGGAGCCGTGTGTGTGTGTGTGTGTGTGTGTGTGTGTGTGTGTGTGTGTGTGTGTGTGTGTGTGTGTGTGTGTGTGTGAGTGAGCGTTTAAGGCTAGGTTAAGGTTAGTGGAGTGGTTAGGCCTGTATTAGTGAGGGTCAGGGGTTGAGAAATAAATAAAGTCAACCCTCACAATTATAGTAATGCCTGGGTGGGTGTGTATTTTTGTGCGTGTGTGCGACGTGCGTTGGGTGGGTTGGGTGTATGCCTGCCCTGTACTGTATGCGTGTACATGTGTGTTCTTGTGTATTGTTTGGCTTGGTTAGGTGTGCGTGCGTGCGTGCGTGCGTGCGTGCGTGCGTGCGTGCGTGCGTGCGTGCGTGCGTGCGTGCGTGCGTGCGTGCGTGCGTGCGTGCGTGCGTGCGTGCGTGCGTGCGTTCGTTCGTGCATGCATGTAATGTTCTGAACATCTGTGTACATGTGCGTGCTTGTGTGCATGTGTCAGAGGAGTGTGGAGAATGAGAAAGCCCTGCAGGTGCTGACGTTCATCGGCAGTGGAGTGTCTCTGTGTGGCCTCCTCTTCACCTTCATCCTCTTCATCGCCGTGGGGTGAGTTACGAGCGTCGGGACAATACGCCGCGCGTCAGTGGATTTGTGTTGCTAGGGAACAGCGTTGGTCCCAACTTTATTTCTTATACCGACATTCAGCAAATAAACTTCATTTCAAGTGATTTCACCTAGACCCATTTAGAATGTTCATGTTGTCATGTGTGAAAAGGTCCACAGAAAAACACCTTAGGGTGAAAAACATTCAATATCACTTGATTCACATTTTGGTACCATCATAACAGGATAAAAAAAGGAAAACTAAAGAGAATACAAATTTGAATGTTCTGCTGTGCAGAATAGACGTGAATAGCTCCACACTGAGGTAGTAACCCAATGAGAAGAATGTGGGAACGTGCGTGCGTGCGTGCGTGCATGCGTGCGTGTGTGCGTGCGATCTCACCTCATTGGCAGAAATGTGTGTGTGTATGGAACTTTAATTGCATACGCACTTTGTCCTTGTACCCATTAGTCTTGTTTGTCTTGTCTTTAATTGCGTATACCATCTACTGTATGGAGCTGACTGAAATGCATTTCACACCTGTTTTTTTGTGTTTCTAAGAGCTGTATGTCACAAATACAGCTTCAACTGTGTGTGTGTGTGTGTGTGTGTGTGTGTGTGTGTGTGTGTGTGTGTGTGTGTGTGTGTGTGTGTGTGTGTGTGTGTGTGTGTGTGTGTGTGCGTGTGCGTGTGCGTGCGGTTGCTTTTGTGAATTTGTGTATGTGCAGCGTCCCTAAGTCAGACCGCACCACAGTGCACAAGAACCTGATCGTGGCACTGGGGACCGCGCAGTTGCTGTTAATGTGCAGTGACTGGGCTTCTGCCAATGAGGTGAGACCCACACACACACACACACACGTATACACAGTGTAGGAAATGAATATTAAAATCCCCTGTTAATTTAATAGGTTGGTTTGACCCTTACAGGTCCACAGTTAAATTAACACTGAGGATTGTACTGTGTATACAGGAAACATACGAAAGGTTTAGCAAGTTGGCAATCCACGGAAAAAGCAGATTGTTGACATAAACCGACATTAATTACATAAACCGCAGCCACATATTCTATAGACATTATGTATCCATTTTGAATGGATTTTGAATGGAAAAGTCTCAAACATTAACCTATCCCATTTTAAAGTTATGTTGATATATTTCCATGAATGGAAATTACAAAACAGTTGACAGCATCCTGTCACAACCTTTGCTACTCCCTGTAGCATTCAAAGATTGTAGAAGAGTTGTCTGTTTTGAGAGACTACCTAACCCCTGATTTATACTTTATACTTGTGCCAGAACCTTCAAAGGGATTTGATATTATATAACAAGAGCTGACCATCTGTCGCAGCCTTTAATTACCCCAAGAAATTGCGTTGAGTTTTCTAGCTGTATATGGCATTGGTTCTCAAAGGGGGGTCCTTGAGGGGGTTCCAGGGGGTCCCCAGCAAAGAGAGGAAGCTTTTAACACTTAAGCCCTATTTGTGTCAGGCTTGTAGATTGGCTATGTTGGAAAAGTGTCTGTAACATGAAAATGCTCGAGAACCACATTATATGCAAAAAGTATGGCAATATCATGCAACGGCTATAGCTCTGTCCCTGACCTTCCATCCATGTTGTGGCCACCAGGGGGCGTGCTTGATGGTGACTGCCCTGCTCCATCTGTTCTTCATGGCCTCCTTCTCCTGGATGCTGGTGGAGGGCCTGCTGCTCTGGAGCAAAGTGGTCACAGTGAACATGAGCGAGGACCGCAGGATGAAGCTCTACTACGTCATCGGCTGGGGTAAGACCTAAGACGGCCTGGTGCTCGCTCTGTGTGTTTCTGAGGGCTTTCTAACATACACCCAGATGTCATATTAAAGTACACTCATTCATAGTTTTGAAATCTGTTTTCGAACAGCTAAATCAATATAACATTAAATGTCGCTGTTAACAGTAGAACTTCCAGAGTCTTCCAGAGCTTTGCAAATATACCTGTTTTTGAACGCTAGACTTTTGCTATGTACATTTATAGACAAATGTCCAACCAAGTTCTGTCAATACAGAATGTATGTATGGGGCGGCCATAGCTGAATGGTTAGTGAGGACTCCGGAGGTTCCGGAGGTCCCAGGTACAATTCCAGCTCTCAGCAAGTGTCCCTGAGCAAGACACCTAACCCCTCACTCAAGCTGTAAAACTGAGGTTCCCCGTGGGATGTGATTTTTTATTAATTTTTTGATACCTATAGGCATCAAAAAATAAATACAAAATAAATAAATAATAATGTACAACTAGGCTCACACTCGTGATGTCATCACCGTGCAATTCCATTCTGCTACCTGTACAGTTACTGTTTCAAAACAGTCATCTCTCTCTCCATTGTTACCATCTTTGTCCAGTCGCTCTGTGTCTCAGAGGAGGGCTGTGGACAGTTCAGAAACCCGCCTACCAGTGACATCATCGATGGGGAATCCAAGCTAATAGAAACGGCAGGCTTTCTATTCCTGGAAAATTATCATGCTATAATGGAAGCCATTGTTCTCGCGTAAATGCTAATCTAAATAAAATATTTGAAATCTTTTTTGAAAATAAAAAAAGCCTAACGATGATGTCACTGCTAGACGGGTTTCTGAAGTGTCCACAGCCCTGCTATGAGACATACTGTAGACCGAGTAGATTTTTTTTTACCATTTTATCCTGAGCTTTAGTGAGGACCAATTATATGAAGATAGGTTAAAAATGGGTGAAGTCGTCCTTTAAGAGTAAATTCTTGGCTCAGTTGGCTTTGTCCAAGATGGTGGTAGACCAGAGGAGGAAGCACACAGTTACAGTCTTCTGCCACGTTTTAGTTTATACAGTGAAATCCATACATAATTGGAAAATGTTTTACTTCTTGGTTCCAGTGTGTGATGGATTTTGTCATTAGCGTGTCATCGAGATACACTGGCTGACCTCTATCCTAGTCCCCAAAACATCCTGCTACATGCTGCTGTTTTTTATTCCCAAATCTCTCTGGTATAATATAATATAATGTCTCTGTCGGGCAGAAACCTCGTATCTCCATATCTCAACTTTTCCAGTTCTCTTTCCTTCGTCACTTTAATGCCCTGCTTTGTCATACAAGAGTGTCAAGCTAAAGTAGTGAAAATAGACGATCTATAAAGTTTGCAACGCATCGCTTGTTGGGAGCTTGTAGATCTGCTATTTCATCACCATTTCTGACCATTTCATTCCCGGGAAAAGTAACGGTTCTGGACATACAAGGTTTCCCACTCGACAGCGATGATTAAGCTAGGAACACCACGTTCTCTTCCACGACGACACACAAGCACTCGATATTTAGGTGCCTGTGTGACGCAGCTGTCCCAAATGTTCGCTAGCAGACTAAATAAGACCGTCTGCCAAGTGGACTGTAGAGGCAGCCCCTGTTCTACCACTATATAAACACTGTTTTTTTTTTAAACGTACTGCTTTTAATCAGTGTTACATTTAGGGGGAAGGTGTTGTTGAAATCTTTTTTTGTTTAATTGTTTTACAGGACTGCCTGTTCTTATTGTCGGCGTTACGCTGTCGGTATCGCTGGACAAGTATAAGGCAGATAGCCACTGCTGGCTCAACGTGAAGACTGATATGATTTGGGCGTTCGTAGGTCCTGTCATATTTGTGTTGGCGGTATGCACTATCCTTTCTCTATAGCCTACTGTTTATGTATGTGTACATGGATGTGTGCATGTGTGTACTGTATGTGTTTTAAATTAAACCCTATTTGAAAAAACATACACATTTCTCTAAAAAAAATTGCTTATCTAGAATCTCAAAACGTTTTTCAAAATTCCCGCCTACTGTATAATGACATGCCCAAAATAGGAAAGTCAGGGTTGAAGTGGTTAAAATGTGTGTTTGTATATACTGTATGTATGTGTGAGCATAGGTGTGTGTGTGCACGTATGTATGCTGTATCTTCTTTCACATTCTGTGTTGTGCTGTGTAACTCTTTTTGTAGGCAAATGTAAACCATAACCTCTGTGGCGTTTTAATTCAATCCCGTTATCTCCATCGTTTACTAAAAGAAATGCACAGAATAGAAATACAATTTTATTGGCATGAAATGTAAGAATTCATCATTGAATTGTCAGTGAATTGATCAGTTTCCTGAGGTCCTTTAGTTGAGGAAAGGTTGGTTTGTCTCGTGAGGTTCGGCAGCAGATATGTAGTGTATACAGTTGCCCTATTCATACTTCGCACAATGTGTTGTGAGCTTGTAGATCTTCTATTTTCGGTCTCCCTTTCAGCTTTCCATGTGCCTTAAATTTGTAATTATTTAAATGAAAAATTATATTATTAAATTAACAAAAGATTAACAATTCAAACAAAAAATGTGAATAATGAAGGTCAGTCAACACTTTTGCAATACAGTATATGCTGTATGTACACTATTTTGGATTAAAGTTAGTTAGTTACATACATTAACCACTTCAGCCATGGCTGTTTGAAAATAGCATGTGCACAACCTGTCGCTTTGCGGTGCGTTGTGAGCTTGTAGATCTGCTATTTTCAAAGGATTTTTATACATTTGGAAACATGAAATGGGATATTGTGCATGATGAGTGCTTTTACTTTTAGTACTTAAGTCGATGCCAATACTTTTGTACTTCTAGTAAATTTCTAATACCGGACTTTCACAGTATTTCTACATGATGGTATTGATACTTTTACTCAAGTAAAAAACGCCAGTACTTCTTCCACCGCTGGTTACATCCCATGTTGACTCCATGATGCATGTCAGTTTGCAGCAGGGGCACATTGCTGGTTTGTTGCTTTTGCCATATTATTCATTCTGTTTATCCTGCCGCATGCCTATAGGTCAATGCAGTGGTGCTTTGTCGGGTTGTCATGGTGACCGTTTCCAGCGCTCGTCGGCGCGCTAAGATGCTCACTCCAAGCTCCGCCTCCAAGATGCACACCTTTGACCTCACCTGGTGAGTCATAATGCCCCCCCTTCTCTCTCTCTCTCTCTCTCTCTCTCTCTCTCACTCTCTCTCTCTCTTCTTTCTCTCTTCGTTCTCTATTTCCCTGGCTCAAGTCTCTCCTCTTTCTCTTTTTTCCCCTAATGCTTCCTTTATTAAGAATCCTTACCACTGACTTTCTCTTTCTCTCTTTCACCTTCTCTCTCACATTGCTCCTTCACCCTCTTTCACTCTCTCTCCACTAACTTTATCTCTCTCACACTCCCGATATGCCTTATCTCATTAATTATATCTCTCGTGATTATATGCTTCTTTCTGTGTGCTCTCTCTTTCACACAAACCATCTTGCATGCACCCCACTCTCTCCTCTCTTTGTCTCATGATCTCTCCCTAAACTTTTCTGTACACCTCTTCCTCTGTCCCGTTCTCACTCACTCACCCTCTCCTCCTCCTTGTGTGACTGGGGTTGAACCAGCCAGTGGATACAGTGTGAGAGAGAAGGAGTCATGGTTGGGCAGTCTGCTGTGGGAGCTGTAGGGGCTTATCAGCCCAACACCTGGTCCAAGCACAACAGACTGTGTGTGTGTGTGTGTGTGTGTGTGTGTGTGTGTGTGTGTGTGTGTGTGTGTGTGTGTGTGTGTGTGTGTGTGTGTGTGTGTGTGTGTGTGTGTGTGTGTGTGTGTGTGTGTGTGTGTGTGTGTGTGTGTGTGTGTGTTACTATACTTGTGAGGGCCAAATGTCGACCAAAAGATTTAGAATTAGAAAATAACATTCACTTTTGGATTAGGATTAGACATTTAGAAGTTATGTTTAGGGATTAGAGATAGATTTATGCCTGATTTGCACTTAATTACGTGCTGGTGTCGTGCACCGAAAAATAGCAGATCTACAAGCACACAAGCTTGTGGATTTTTATTTATTTTGCTTTTTGCGTACTGTGAAAAATTGCAAACATTTTAAAAGATGGCGTTCATAAATCGGCGTCCTAAAATGTTGATGTGTGTGTGTGTGTGTGTGTGTGTGTGTGTGTGTGTGTGTGTGTGTGTGTGTGTGTGTGTGTGTGTGTGTGTGTGTGTGTGTGTGTGTGTGTGTGTGTGTGTGTGTGTGTGTGTGTGTGTGTGTGTGTGTGCGCGCGCGTGTGTACACATGTCTCTGAATGTAATGCTAAGTTGCAGCTGTAAATCTTGTTAGCACATAAATAGGTGTAACACTTTATCCTACAATAAACCATTGTTCAGCGTACTGATATTAATGCCTTACTGATACTTAGTTGTGTGCACCGGTGTTACACGGTGAAAATATCTGATGTACAAGGCAGCTCACAACGTCTCACATCAGGCTTAAATGGAGAGAAAGGTGTTGTTCATTATGTGGCATGTTGGACACATCGATCCCAAAGTGTCTGTTGTCAGAGCGCCATCACTGAAGTACTAGATGTCACTGGGTCAAGGCTAAAGGCTGAGATGATTGTGTTTGTCCATGACAGTGTCAACAAAGATATGCTGTGGGTCACCATCTGATTTGGAAATACATTTATTAGATGTTCTGATTGGAGCAATGCAACGTAAACCCCCCTT
>NC_137608.1:16993116-17008116 GCF_963280865.1 Gymnoscopelus braueri | reverse complement strand
AATCAGGATGAGCTAGCCCTTGGGTGACCCCCGCGGGGCAGCTAGTTAATTTAGATTTACTGTGGGTGTCCATCTGGGGGCCGATAAGGCTACAGTAGGAGTCTTCCACCCTGCAACTAAGGAGTACCCCCAGCCAGGGGGCGGGGCTAAACCAGTGCCTCTTAACCTGTGGGCCGGGGGCCCACTGGCGGGGCCAGCGACTGTATTGCAAGTGGGGCCCCCAAATAATTGCCAAAACACTAGGATTTGATAATATAACGTTAATATATAAAAACGATTATCGTGGTATCTTTTTCTTGAAACCTTTGAAACATGTTTTCATAGTGATACCGATTAGAACTTGAAATATACTATGCTCTGAAAATGTAAGGTGGGTGGGCCTCGAATGCTTTCAAGATTTTCAAGTGGGCCCTGATCCAGAAAAGGTTGAGAAACACTGGGCTAAAACACTGGGCTAAACCAGGTCTGTGTTCATTCTGTTTCGCTGCCCTGCATCCACAAGTCTAGGAATTGTGTTGAGCCACACACAGATACAAAGATACTGGGCACAGCTTCAATTAGGCTGGTGTTGTGCAACTGAAATGTGTGCAGCTGCACATCAATACCTTACATGCTGTTTTAAGAAATCATGTATAATTTGTTTTATGCTGGCTATCTGGTTAAACATACATTGGGTTCAGTGCCACATGGCTGCCACTCTGTTACTGTATGTTGTGGAGACTTTGGCACAGTTGTCTGTGTTTGTGGGACACCGATGTGTGTCTTAAGCAATGTCATGTGTTTTGTGTGCAAATAATATGCAACTTCGTGCAATTCATTCTATATCGTATCCTGTCTTTTAGTCTGAAATGAAGTTGAAGAATTGAAATTGAATTGAATTATGATATACACAGTATATTTTCTCATATCTGCATATGCATGCGTTAAGATTAATTTGTATCAACATACAGTAGCCTCACCTATCAGGTATGGTAGAAAGGGTGTTTGCCTGTACATTTTGCAGGTGTACAAAATAACAGGATTATAATAATATGGTATCTAATAGTTCAATATGTTTTCAAACAGCTTCTAACACTTCCAACTCTGATTTTTTTTTACAATGTTTTATTGTTTTCCATCTCTCAACAGGGCCTGTACATATTTCTGGTGTATGCAGTTTACAATAGTGAGGTAGGAGGACTTTCAAACCGTTGTCTTGGCCACTGTATTTACTGAACATCAGAATGTATTGTTTTTGTTTCGATTGTATGGCATGTGTTCCTGTGAACAATAGTACAGTCTTAACATACCAGTGGGTGTTAAACCTGCCCCTCTCTCTCTCTCTCAGGTGAGGAATGCCATAAAGAGGATCAAAGAAAAGAGGAAAGCCTTATCTTTCACGGTGAGAGTAAAAAACATACAACCATCCTCATATTCATCATTCCCCCGTAACTCTGAGAGTGTTCAAATGGAACCAGATTTGTACACTCTCAGAGTTACAGACCTGCAGGGGTCCATTTGGAAACCCCTAAAGGAACCCTGAGGTTCCCTGGACCCCACTTTGAGAACTGAATTCCTGAATATGCAAACATGTATCCAAATATTCTACCCTAGTGTACTGTTAGACTGTCTGTCTTTGTTGTTTAATGTTCTCAAAGTGGGGTCCGGGGACCCCCAGGGGTCCTTGGCGGGGTACCAGGGGGTCCCCAGCTAAATGAGTTAATATAGCGTCACAATCATTTTAACCACTTTAACCATTATTGTATACGTTGGCTATTCATACTTTGGCTATGAGCTTGTAGATCTGATAGTTTTGAAAAATCCTGAAAATGTGCACAAATCTTTGCTTCTGGGGGTCCCTGGAACAAAACATTTTGAGATGGGGGTCCGTGGCCAAAAACATATAATTTTGTGGGTCCTCGACATGAAAAGGTTTGAGAACCTCTGGTTTAATGAATACCAGCCTTGTATTTGTGCTTCAACCTGATTAGATTGTCATGTATTATTCCAGAACTGTTCTCAGCCCATCAGTTTCCTGCCGTCCCAGAAGGCCCCGGCCATGTCCTGGGGCCACAGTGTTCCTGCTCCCTCTAGTCCTGAGACCAGTGATACCTCTGGACTCCGCAGCTCTACCTCAACCTCCCTGGTGATCAAGAACGGTATTACCACTACTACTGCTACTAGTCCATACCCCGCCATTTCCACCCACCGCAACCACGACATCGAATCCCATAGCCTGCGAGGACCACTCACAAAAACTAGATAAACAGCTTAAAGGAGTAGTTCACCCAAAATAATTACTTATTTTCTATGAATTACACACCCCTTGATTTTTTTTAGTTTTTGTCGGATTGCTGAGCTAATAATTCGATGACCGGGTGGCTGCTCAGTAGGAGACTCAATTGAGTCGACTCCGCTGGTCATCAAATTATTGGCTCAGGAATCGACTCTATCAACTTATTTTCTATCAATTACACATTGATAGAAAATAAGTCATTTTGTGGGTGAACTACTCCTTTAAATGTGGGAAAAGTGAAAAATTGTCTTTGTCACTCTCTTCATATGCCAATGATTAATGCCCCTGTGCAAGTTCAGATCAACTGGTCAACCCACTGAGGAGAGAAATGGATGAGGACACAGTGACAGATACAGGTTTCCTAATTTTATAGTAGGACTACTACAACTGCTACTATTACTAATGCTGCTGCTGCTGCTGTTGCTACTGTTACTACTACATACCGTACATAACAATATATTCATACCAAGGATTCATAATGTTAGGGACTCAGAAGGGATCCTAGATTAACTTGTTTCATTGTGTTTTTTTTGCCACTCTCACATTATTCTCTCTTATTATTCAAAGGCATTTTTGTGTGTGCCTCCGTGTTCATGTTGTAATATAAACATTAGGTCACACCTGAAAACTTTGTTTAGACTAGCTTTTTTATTTTTTGTAAACTTTTAGCCTTTTAGCTCCTTTTATTTGCTTTTATCATGTCCTTTTAATCTATTGTATACATTTTGCACTTTGTAAACTCATTTGTTTAAGAAAGTCACTACATATATAAAGTTTATTGGTGTGGTTGCCTATAGTACTTACGTATGTCTATGTGACATGTCTATTTACAATAATATTTACAGAAACTGCATATCTAATTAATGATAACATTGTCCTTGCAACTGTCAGGTGTTATGAAATGCTTGTATCTTGAGTCCAACATAACCGGAGTTTTGGTGTCAATTTGACACCAAAACTCCTTAGAGCCTGTGTGTGTGTGTGTGTGTGTGTGCGTGCTTGCGTGCGTGTTTGCAACAAAAAAAAGCTTCTGAATTTTGTGGGAGGAGCATATTTTACAAAAGCCGCCATAACTTCTGAACATAAATGTGGATCACATATCAAGGAGCCTCAATCGAGTGTACTATCAAAAGCTATTTGACTTGTACCCCTAGGGGGCGCCAAAAATTCAAAAGGTTTACCCAAATCATTGAAACACAGTTTCTTTACACTTTATTCCTTGGGTCATGTACATGCAAACGTAGTACATATTGCTTTGGGTTTAACCACAATACAGTTTCCCAAAATTATCTATTTTTGTATTTAAGTATTATTATTATTTACTTACGATATGTATTGTTGTCTTTCCTCATTTGGTATATATTTGTCTTTCAGAGAGTTTCAGACAGGAGAGCTTTGTGAGCTTCTCCTTTAAACCAGTTTCTACAAACCAAGTGAGTGTGACAATCTCAATGTGAAAGTTGCACAATGTAACGTTGCAGAGAAATGTTCTGTCGATGACACAGCTGAATCTTGTGATATAACTCTGTCTGTGTGTGTGTGTGTGTGTGTGTGTGTGTGTGTGTGTGTGTGTGTGTGTGTGTGTGTGTGTGTGTGTGTGTGTGTGTGTGTGTGTGTGTGTGTGTGTGTGTGTGTGTGTGTGTGTGTGTGTGTGTGTGTGTGTGTGTGTGTGTGTTTTCTATTTTTTCCAGGTGGTTGAGCTTACTGGTTTCAAGCCGTCAGGTACTGTTATTATATCATCACTAAGTAAGGTTCACATGGTTGAGTAGTCCAAGGTATAAATGATGCACCAGTGGGAATTAACAAGACCAACATCTTTGCCATCAGTAAAGAGCATAGCGTAGCTCAAACCGTTGCTGGTGAAATGGTCATAAATAATATCATGGGTTCAAGTTTTTATTATTAGAGCATCAGCATACAGAACATCAGGTAGACTCAATAACGAAAGATAAGGAGTGGCTTGATAATGAGAATTACATTTGCATTCAGGCATTGTGCAGTGGTTGTTAAAGCAACAATGATTGTGGAAACGACTTAAACTCAACCTATCATCATTACAACAAGTTAAAACCACCGAGTACACCGAGTAATATAATCTAAGACTGCAGACGAATTAATATTCTCGTTTGTCGTGAAACATTGTGTAATATAATAGGGACGTGTTACGGAGCTAAGGGAATTAGCCGATGCATGTGAAGATCTACAATAGGTCCATTTATTCCTTAAGTGATCTCCATTTATCAATTTGGTGTTCAGCATTTTGTGTGAATTACGGCACTTTCTTTTATTATTTGTAAAGCACCGCGGTTAGCAACAGATGGTCCCTGTATCTAAAAGGCTAAGTCATTTTAAATTGCTTCCAAATTGGCCCAGTAGCATCAGGAGAGCAGTTTGTAATGGATTTGCTAAATGTTTTCCCCTCTTTGTCCGGCGTCTGATGAAAGGTGTTTCAGTGGTGCTTGTCGTCCATTGTCGACCACCAAAACAAAACAGAAGTTCATCCCCCCCATCAGGATAGACAGGGCTAGCTATTCAGCCTATTAGGCATTAACCACTCAAACACCTGCTCTCTCTCTCACCCTCTCTCTCATTCTCCCTCTGTCTGTACGTCTCTCTGTTAGACATGCTCTCACGCTGATGTGAAAACATTAAACCACTTTCAACCTAGCGTACCAATTTTGGGCAAAAACATTCATAAACAAACATAAAAATCTAAAGATCGTCTTTGAAAATAACATGTTAGCTTGTAGATGGCCATTTTCACAATTTGTCATCAGACAATACTGTGGGGCTTAACTGGTTAATGGATGAGGATTGTAAGCTTTCTGAGCGGCACCTAGTAATGCTTATAATTTCTATTTTTTTATTTTTTTACCACAGGTTGCTGAATCGCAGACCGACTGGAGACTCAGTGGATGCTGGATAGTCAGTGTAAATATTCTGTATTTAACGCGGTAAAGGATGGGACCACAGAATACTGTGGTACCATCCTATGTGTGGCAAATGTACAGTACAACGCACAATCCCTGTGTGTGTTACTCAAGTGCAAGCATGTGTCCAAACAAACATGAGCACAGACACAACACACACACACAAACACAGCACAGGTTATTTGGAGTGTGATTGATGGTTGACAGCAGGCCCTTCAGGGCCACACACACACACACACACACACACACACACACACACACACACACACATACACACACACACACACACACACACACACACACACACACGCACATGCACATGCACATGCACACACACACACCGTATTAGGAGAGCATAGCCAAAGCTCTCTCTCTCAATCTCTCTCTCTCTCTCTCTGTTTGGATTGAGTGTTTGAATCAGCTGCTACACGATTCAGAGGAGAGAATTGAACCAGCAACCTGGAGGTGTACAGCAGTGGTTCTCAAAGTGGGGTCCGGGGAACCCCAGGGGCCCTTGAGGGGGTCCACGGGGGGTCCGCAGCAAATGACATAAAAGTCATCAACGACCATTATCAAGCTTTAAAATCAGTTTAACCATTTTAAACCTATTTTATACTTTGGCTATTCTACAAGCTCACAATCAATGTGTCAATAATGTGACGCATTGTGAGCTTGTAGATCTACATTTTTAACAGCACAAATCTACTCTCATGTGGGGGTTGCTGGCACAAAACATTTTCAGATGGGGGTCTGCGGCCAAATACATATCAATTTGGGGGTCCTTGAAATGAACCAATGTACGGTAAATGTCCCATTGCACCACATAGTAAAATGTAACTCGTAATGCTTCCTTGACTCAAATCCTTTTGTTGTTTGTCAATATTTTACATGTTACTCATGTATGATCAGGGCTCAATTTGTAAAAAAAAAAAAGAAAAAAAAGGGGGGAGGGGGAATTTTCTTAACCACTTATGCCCTATATGATTCTTCGTGCTACAAATAGCTAAAACAGCTGATATACAAGCTCATGTGTCATGATGACGTGTTGTGACCTTGTCCAAAAATACATTTGTCCAAAAATACTAATTTGCCAAAAAAATAGGGCCATGGTTAATGTGGTTAACATACATTTTATTTTGTCATTAAAATGTAACATTTTGATATTATAAATTAAACATAAATATCAAACGTATATCATATTTCCCAAAAGGAAATTCATGTGTTTAATTCAGTCTGAGAAACCAGAAGATGGGATAAAAGTATCTCCCCCAACGATAAAAATGGGTGACCAGAGGGGTATATCAAAAGAAGAGGCATGGATTATACCCCCCTGCCCCCAGCAAATCGAACCCTGAACATCTGCGTTGAGCCTCGTAGTTCGACTGTGACCAGACAGCAACATAATGTTGTCAGTGTAGAGAAGCAGATGGTTAGCATCAGCGACGACAACACATGTGCTGATATTTCTTCATTTCAGAAAGAACGTGTACATATTAAAGTCATCCTATCACCAGTTTGTCATCTCATGCTACCGTGTGCTAACTTATAGGGCATAGCAGTGGCGGCCATTTTGTGGTGCCGCAGATAGAAAACCCATACTTTTTTCCCATAGATATTTCCGAAAATATTTATATAAATTATTTTAAGCCTGGAACCAAGCCATCCAGGCTCCTGGTGAATCATAACCATAAAACATTTGATTCTGTGTCAAAAAATATTTGAATATTTTATTATATTATAGCTACTGTATTTAATACATTTTCAAATATGTTTTGAGACAGAATAAAATGTGTTATGGTCATGATTCACCGGTGGAGCCTGGGTGACTTGGTTCCAGGCTTAACATAATTTATATACGGTAAATAAGTCTCTGGGAAAAATTAATGGGTTTTCTATCTGTGGCACCATAAAATGGCCACCACTGCTATGACCAGCTATTTACAGCGAGTGACTTCGTTCTATGGGCGAAATCTAAATCAGGCTCATGGCTGCAGCCAGCAGGGCTTGATGTGGAGAACTGTGTTTGGCAGGCTCCCCAGGCCTTTTCCTCCTTCAATTATAGAACTAGCCAGCAGCCATTTTGGCTGTTCCCTATCTTTCCTGAGGGAGGGATGCACTCTCAACTAAGAGCCATTATTCACAAATGCTTGCTACATGTTGAATCTCTGTAGATGCTCGGCAGAGGTCGTCCGCCTTGTTCTTCTGTTGGTGTTGTACACATACTGTAACTGTCCTGGCAAATGAATATTAGCCTATGAATATGTATATTACATTGTAAAATACAGAAGAAGAAAAATGTAAGCTGTTCTAATGTCCTGCTGTGGTCTAAGAAGGGTTTCCTTTCACAACACAAATATATCATTTAGAATGTTTTTATTACTGCGTAATGTTTCAAAAAACAAACAGCTGGTTGCTACAGTATGTAAAAAAAATGAATAAAAAAAGTTAGCTAATTATGAATTTAGCTTTGTTTTCTTTTGATGAATTAGGAATCACATTTCTAAAATGGGGGTGTTTACACCTGGAATGAAATAGCCATTGACATGACAGTGATGCCAACTTGTAAAATTATACAAAACAAACCCTAAATTAAAACAATTGATGGTACTTAATAATTGCTCATGTCCTTGGCTGAAGAAATGAACACTTTGCGGACAGATTATATTTTAGATATATTGAATGTCATGTTTTGTATTTTGGTATAGAAGTTTTCATATTCATAATGTATGAATTACATTTACATCTAGGTTCCATTGTAGGTTATACATCCCTGCACACAGTAGACAAGACATGTCACTGGATTATTCTGTATATACCTGAATTTATCATTTGTGTACAAAAACTGCTAAACGGTTTGACAATAATCACCAACACAGTGGTGTTTTACTTCATTGAATTTTATTGGTTTGAAGCTATTACAATAAAATATATTTAAAAGACAAACAAAATAATTTGGTCACTTTCTCTTTCTGTTGAGAAAAGCACAAGGACAAGTAAAGGACTGTCAACTCACAGGAAAATAATTCAAAAGCAAAGAGCAAAAAAATAAAAGATAAAACTAACAAAGGCAATATCAAGTGAAACAGTTTCACAATAGTAGCATTCTGACTATTAACATAAAAACAGATACATTTGCCTGTGTTGAAGTTGGTCTTTTTCTCACAATGTGATATTCACTTCACAATATAAATATTCTGTACAGGGTGATAACGAACATTAGTGTCTTCATTATAAAACCGAGGTGACGACGGTATCCCCAGGCCAACTTTGAGTTAAGGCAGGTGGAGTGATTGTCTACGACAAGCTGAAATGACTGACCCTGCCAAGTAATGGAGTACAGAAGAATGATTGGAATAGCGGGACCGTACCTATGTTCCCCAGGTTCTATGTTCCCCAGGTTCTATGTTCCCCGCTTTCCTAGGAGAGCGGGGAATATAGGACCTAACCTAAACCTAACCCTAACCATAACCTTAGTGGGGGAACATAGGTCCGGGGAACATAGGTATGACCCCGGAATGGCCACTGTGCGATGCCTCAACTGCACAATAATACAAATAACAGCACTGCTTTAACCACTTAAACCCTATATATACTTTGTTGACCCCAGGGGATCTGTACTTGGGCCCCATCCTTTTTGCCTTTACCAAAAATAGCGTCTCTACAAGCTGAGCTGAGCTTGTTGGTCGGCCATTTTTTCAGAATGCTTGCCTATTATGACATGCCCAGAATAAGTACGCTATAGGGTTCATGTGGTTAAAGGGGGTGTAAATTATATTATTTAGTTTAATGAGTATTATATAACTTAGAGTAGAGTATAGAGTTCAGTAACAGGAGTCTCCCTGTCTCTACAGCTCTTTAGTAAACTCATTCAGGACACAGGAATCAGGATATAAATGAGCAGAATTGTAAGTGATGTTTGAAATCTTTGTATGGTTCTCTCTCCTGATTGTACAATATTGTTGTCCCGACCTGAAAATGTATTTTCTGTTTACTAAAGAGATGGGGAGATCCCTGTTATTGAACACTAGCAATGAATGATTGCTATATTTAGGGGGTTTACATTTTTACCTTTTTTTTACAAAAACATACACCACCTTTAAGATTGCTTTGTCGTGTTTCCAAATTATTCTCAGTGATTAAACATGTATCATATTTAATGGTATAATTATTCTAGAATCTCTGTGGCTGATGTGCTCTTACAAAATGACATGTCATCTTCAACATAATATAGCTACGAGTGTTTGCGTTTAGTGTTAAATGTTCAACACATATCCATAACAAAACAGTTTGCCACAACATACATTGTTATTAAGAAGGTTATGCAGAGCAGTAACACAAATGTGTCTTGTCCCCAAAGTAGAAGCATGTAGTAGTACATTTAATCCCTTTTAGCCGCTGTGCTTTATCTATTCTAAAGCCAAATTGTACTCCGTAGTACAATGGCGTCGCTTGACAACAAGAATTGATTGGAGAACTGAAATCAGTTCTTTTCGGCAAGCAACACCATCATGCAATGGAGACTGAAACCAGTCTGGAACCATAATTCTTTTTAAGAGCTTCCATTCTCATGCCTAATTTATACTTCATCGTATGACAGTGTAGCGTGCCACATATCTACAAAGCTCTCTACGTTTTTTAGATTGAGCTTTTTGCTTTTGGGGACGGCCGTGGGCAGAGAGGCAGTCTCGTAATGAGAAGGTCACCGGTTTGCCTGCCGTCCCGGCCCCCAGTCTATGTGTCGAAGTGTCCCTGAGCAAGACACCTAACCCCTATCTACTCCCCCCACAGCACTCATCATATTCATCTGAGCAGCCGTCAGCTGGGTGATGACGAAACTGAATTTCCCCAGTGGGGAATAATAAGCTATTCAAATCAAATCAATCTTCAGAAAGCTTGTATAGCGCGGCTATTTTTGGCGCAACAACACCGCCGTACAATGAAGTATAAGTCAGGATTCAGTGGGAAATGTGGTTCTGTTCCATGCATGGCCGGATACATGTTTTCCCTCACGGTGTGAGCGGATTAAAAAAAGGGCTCTTGGAACCTGTCCATCGTCTTGTCACTGACCCTACTATCTGCCCCTCCTCTTTTAGGCTTGGGTGGCTTCTTGGTGAAAACTGAAGGACAAACACTTACCAATATTTGCCTTTGGCATTCTGCTTAATAAAGGACACAGCTGTGTCTTTGTTGATCATTTCTCTCCTCTCCGTTCACACATGTTGATGATGTATCTAATGTATCTTTTATGTTATTTTATTTTTTCATAGCTTCACCTCCCTCTCCCCTCTGCTGCACTCCCTCAGTGGTCTGGCCAAGAGATGGCTTCCTTTCATTCTCTCCCACACAGAATACACTACGCTGTGCTTCTCTCTCTCTCTCTCTCTCTCTCTCTCTCTCTCTCTCTCTCTCTCTCTCTCTCTCTCACACACACACACACACACACACACACACACACACACACACACACACACACACACACACACACACACACACACACACACACACACACACACACACTCTCTCTATTGCTTTCCATCAGTCTGTCTCTTCTCTCCCATTCCCTCCATCTCTCTCGCTCTGCCTTGCCTGGTTGCATGTGCTCTCTCTCTCTCTCTCTCTCTACTCTCTCTCTGTGTGTGTGTGTGTGTGTGTGTGTGTGTGTGTGTGTGTGTGTGTGTGTGTGTGTGTGTGTGTGTGTGTGTGTGTGTGTGTGTGTGTGTGTGTGTGTGTGTGTGTGTGTGTGTGTGTGTGTGTGTGCGCGCGTGCGCGTGCGCGTGTGTGTCTTCATTCGCTCCCTCGTTTTCTTGGCAAAACACATCAAAGAGTCAGATGATTAAGTGAATAAGAATGTGCTCTCGTAAACATGTGTGGCTTTGATATATCAATATATTAACATCTAAACAGATTAAACAAAAATGATGCTGAACTGTATATACGTGTTCATCTTAAGGTAGGGTTCTGTAAGGTTGGTAACAAAAAGGACAAGTGCTGAAGTGAGACATATTTAGTTATTTGACAAGACTGAAGAATGTCATCCATTTTGAAGCCCGTTTTCCTACAAAGAATCCCGAATAATGTCACAGCCTTGAGATTATGAGGTTCCATCTGACATTTTGTTCAAAATTGAGTTCACATAAAGTTACTGTACAATCAGGTCTTTACAGGAGGGGGGGGGGCTAAAAAGTTACATAAAAAAAAAAAGTTACATAAGTGGACTATAAAAAAGGTAACATAAAACATAGTACAATATTAGCTTTGCTTACTAAGGGTTCGGTATCTCAAAACTACACTGAAAGCAGATGGAACCTTATAATTCTCAAACTCGTTATGTTTCTATCGTACTGTACAGGAACTGACCCCAACGAAACCAGACAAAAAAGATCAATTGATTGAACCTGCAAAACTAGCAGCAGCTCACACACAGCCCCACTGCCTCCACAGAGTCAATTGTCATTTCTCTCTCACTCTAATATGCGCGCACATGCGCACACAGCACACAGCACACACACACACACACACACACACACACAAGCATTAACCCATTCAATCCAGGAACGCATCTCTGTCATTTTAGATTTCTTTGGCTATTCAAAAACAGCAGATATATAAGCTTGTAGCGCGGCACTAGATCTGCTATTTAAAAAAAATCTAGAACATTTTTGCAAATCTTAGATTTTTTTTAAATATTTTTTAAAGCGAACATCTGTAACTCAAATCTATGTTTCTGGGGGGTCCCTGGAACAAAATAATTTGAGATGGGGGGTCCGCGGCAACATTTCTAAATCATAACAGTATGTTGCCATGCCAGTGGTGCTCCAACTTTTCCATGTCAAGGACCCCCAAAATGCATTTGGCCACGGACCCCCATCTCAAAATATGTTGTTCCAGGGACCCCCCCCCTGAAGCACAGATCGGAGATAAAAATGTTTTGCTTTAAAACATATATATATATATTCAAAGATTATTTAAAAAAAATAGCAGATCTACAAGCTCGTAGCGCAGCACTCGGTGCCACGCTATGAGCTTGTATATCTGCTATTTTTTGAATAGCCAAAGAAATCTTAAAATGACACAGATGCGTTCCCGGTTTTAATGGATTAAAGGAGTATGCGTGTGCGTGCGTGTGTATGTGTGTGTATGTGTGTATGTGTGTGTGTGTGTGTGTGTGTGTGTGTGTCTCTCTCTGTCCTCACACGCAGGCTCTTTTGGCATGCATCATCTCAATGAGCAGGTTGTTGCAGGGTACCTCTCCGCTCAGGTGCATGTAGCACAGGTAGTCTTCGGCCTGGGTGCTGAGGGCACGCAGCTCGGTGAGATGCAGAACCACCTGGCAGAACTTCTCCTGGAACTGGGGGTAGCCGGAGAGGGTGTACTCCAGCAGCGCGCTGTTCACCTGCTCCTGGACGCCTTCCACAAACGCCTGGTTCTCCAACAGCTTCACGTCTGCAAAGATATAAGCGGACGTGTACAGGCGAGACGAGGCAGACATGTAGATACATATACACATAGGTAGGGACGCAAACAATGAAGGCACAGACGCACACAGACAGACACAAAGGAAAGGAAACATATAGTTATAATATAATAGTTTCATTATGAGCATAATGAAAGGTTCTCAAGAAAGCACTCTCTGAAAATGTCAAATTCAATACATTGACTGATAATATTTGTGTTTTTCTATCTTATAGCTGTGCGTGCGTGCGTGCCTGCATGTGTGCTTGCGTGCGTGCTTGCGAGCGAGCGTGCGTGCGTGCGTGTGCAAACAGTGCACAATGTAAAATGTATTTGTGTGCTGCAGTGAGCATAAGGGTAACAATAAGCTGACACGCCAGTGGTCTTGTATTCAGCATCAGCTGAGTCCTGCCAGGAGACTCCATTCATGCAGTAATTAAATGTTTAGAATCAACGTTCTGAATCATCTTTTCAAACTGCTTAAGGGCAATTAAATTACCCCTGACAAACCTGACTCCGAAGACGAGGGAGCGAGAGGCAGAGCAAAGAAACCGACGGCAAAGACGACAAATATTTCCTGCCTCAGCCAAGTGCTCTCATCGTTCAAAAGGTCTTTGTTCCCTGCTTTTCTGCCGCTAAATAGCAATCACTTCTGGGAATCTGGGCAAAGCCACATCTATGCTCTCTCCCATATGTACAAGCCACAGCATGAATGTAGGTCCATGCAATCGAATGATAGACCCATCCATTACGCTTTTCTTTTTTAATGCCATTAGTGGACAATGGGAGAGGTAGTCTTTGTTAATGTTGCCTTTTGTCAACCCCAGAAATGACTATTTATCTGGGAGGTTGTAAACACTTACAACCTCCCAGATAAATAGATACTGCAAATTATATGATCATTTATGCCATTAATATTGTCAGTATTGCTATTCAAATGCCGTCAAAAGATAGCATCAGTATGTCAATGTACCCTCGTTGAGCCAAATGCATCTTTACATTTAAACCTCAACCGTAGTTTTTGGAAAATATTGAAGATGCAGTCCACAAATATAAGCTCCACACTGATAACCTCTTCTTTCCCAACAGGCGTGAATGAACAATTAATCAATTTGAATCACGAACAAATAATTGAAAGTTGAAACCCAATCCCAGAATAATGCACTCTCTTTTTATATGCCCTGGGAAATAAGAGTTGTGCTTTATTCCAAATTTCTTGTGGACAAATGACTGACAGTCTTGAGATGCCTCTCAGGAATAGGCAGATACTAGACATGTTTATATGTCAAGACTATGTAAAAAAAAAACAAAGAAACCAACTAAAACAGACATTGCCATCCTTAGAGCTTTGCACTCATACCATAATAATATTCACGGAAAGATTATACACATATTGTGAACAGTATAGGCTACCATCATTAGTAACAGACATGGACTCTTTTGGCCTAAATACCCCAAAGAAGTGGGGCCTAAATTATTATTATTAATGGTGGCACTAGAGGAAAGATTGACCTGATGAAGCTTCACCATGGATTGAAATGTTGAAGCACCATAGGAAGCACCATAGGAAGCACCATAGATGACAAGGAAGCACCATAGATGACAGGGAAGCACCATAGGAAGTATCATAGATGACAGGGAAGCACCATAGGAAGCACCATAGATGACAGGGAAGTACCATAGGAAGCACAATAGATGACAGGGAAGCATAGGAAGCACCATAGATGACAGGGAAGCACCATAGATGACAGTGAAGCACCATAGGAAGCACCATAGATGACAGGGAAGCACCATAGATGACAGGGAAGCACCATAAAATCACCATAGATGACAGGGAAGCACCATAGGAAGCACCATAGAAGACAGGGAAGCAACCTGAGAAGCACCATAAATGACAGTGAAGTACCATAGGAAGCACCATAGATGACAGGGAAGCACCATAGAAGACAGGGAAGCACCATAGAAGACAGGGAAGCACCATAGGAAGCACCATAGATGACAGGAAGCACCATAGAATCACCATAGATGACAGGGAAGCACCATAGGAAGCACCATAGAAGACAGGGAAGCACCATAGGAAGCACCATAGATGACAGGGAACCATCATGATTTGAAACATTTGGGGTGGAGGTTCTTCCTTGGCCTACTGGGAGTGTGCGTTCAAAGTTTCTCACTGATCGGCCCAGCGGTTGTGGCATTTTGTGCAAAATGGGCCCCTCTCGCAAAGTTTGTAAGGCAATCATATAATTGGAATTGAATATGGGAAATCTGACAGATACATCTTGATCACATGACTACTACAGAGATTTGGTGTACAAATTTGGGTGAGGTTTGGACATAATC
>NC_137608.1:16985616-16988116 GCF_963280865.1 Gymnoscopelus braueri | reverse complement strand
GCATCGATACTGAGATACTCAAACAACTGTGTGGCATGCAGTGAAAATATCCTCGTGAAAATATCCTATCTACAAGCTCACCACACGTTGAATCAGTTGCATACTGTATGCATGTCTCAAAGATTAAGCCATGCAAGTACAACCGTCTTTTTTTCGCTATTTCTGGTCATTTTTGCCTATAATGCCCAAAATAGGAATTGCCAGGTGGAAAGTGCTTTTAAAAAAATCCTTCATCACTGCAGCTGTAGCCCTACTAAACAAAGATAGTTGGCTGCATTTTGTAGCTTCCACTTGTTTTTTCCCCAGCATCTAAACACTCTTTTCCTACCTCATGTTCATTTATTTGATCATGTTTTAGCATATTGCATAAAACAACCTTTTAGTGCTTGTTTTAAATTTTGTCCTGTGTAATATAGTATTTTGCTTTTATATTGAGAGCTCTGATTTTCTGCCAGCAGTACAAATGTACCTTTGAGTACAATAATGTTGACCTTGACCATTAAGTCTAAGCAATATTGATGATGTAACTACACACATTAATGGATGCCCCAAGGCAACATGTTGCACAAACAGATCATACTAAAGTATGATCTGTTTGTGGATTCAAAAGGTCTGAAAGAGGTGAAGGGTTCAAACAGGTTTGTCAGTCACTTGGACCATTGAGTTCATTTTAAAATGCGTACATTTCAGTAAAATATCACCCAGTGTTTACCAATGGATTTATATAATAAATAATGAATTATATAAAGGATGATTTAAGGATGATTCAATGATTTATTTACATAATGCATGAACTCATCACAATAAGTGTTTCCATCAAGACATGCCATGGCCGTGTTTCTCTGACAAATGTCATTATCACTACAAAATAATACATTTTTAAAATGCATCAGGAAAATATGTTTTGACTCTTCTAGGAAATTAAGTACTAAGCTGAAATGTAGATTTCAGAGGTAAGCACATATTACAATTTTTTATTTAGGCATTTAGCAGAGTTTAACTGCACGCACACGCACATGCACACGCACACGCACACGCAGGGGCAAACATATCATCTCCGCCTCCGGCCTTCCAATAAGTAATACAAGGAATGAGGAGTGCTAGTGGGGGGGGACGTAGAGGTGGGTTTTAAGACTGCAGTGGAAAACGGGAAGTGAGACTGCAACCCTGACTGGGGGGGGTTATTCCACACAGACGCTTGTAGCATTGGCCAGGGACCAGGGTGCTATAGGGAAGGGAGGCACAGACGTCCTGTGTTAGCTGATCTAAGTGTGTGGGAAGAGGTGTAGGGGTGGATCATGTCCTGAAGGTAAGGGGGGGATGCCCTCGATTGCCTTGTAGGTCATCACCAATGTTTTGAATTGGTTGCATGGGCAGCAACGGTAAGTCAGTGAGGGGGAACACAGAATGGGGAGGCGTGAAAATGTAAGTAGGTTGAAGACCAGGTGTGCTGCAGCATTCTGGATCAGTTGTAGATGTTTGAGAGAGCATGCCGGGAGACCAGCAAAGAGCGAGTTGCACATTGCAATAGTCAAGCCTGGAGATGATGACTAAAGCTTGAATAAGGAGCTGGCTAGACTTGGTGAGGAAAGTTCTGAACCTCCAGCTGTTGTACAGTGCAAACCTACAGGTTTGCTTGATTGCTGCAAAAGATATACATTCCCTTCCCTCAGCAGCTATCATGATGTAGTCTCACAGTAGCCAGATGATAGATATCTGGTGCACTACTATTGAAAAGTAGTTAAGACTCTAAGACAAAACTAATTGTGACAGACATATGAATTGATCAACCACAGACCAATACACACACAAAGTCAGTCCTTGGAGTGGCTCGCACCACTCTTAGACCAACCACGGAGCAACTCTGGACTCTGGACGTGGAAATGCTGACTGCAGACCATCTTTATTTTTGTGGTGGTGGTGCTATAGGTTTGGGTTTTTTCTACCCTCCAGAAAGCCATTGGTTTCCATTAATTCCACAATGGTATGAAAATCAACGTACTGTGCTGTGGCCTATATGATAATGAAGAGGAGCAATCGGCATAAAAGTAAGTTTACCAATGTACACAACAGAATGTACAACAATATATAACAACAAACGTATACATGACTTCTTCATGGTGACATGAATATTAGTTTATCACCAGGAAGTTTGAATTAAAAAAATCACACCCAGTGTGAAGAGAGTGGTGCCTTTGAATTAATGTAACTGGTTGCATCCTTGTGTTGCAATCAGCTGCAGCTGTTGAGGCCATGCTCAAACGGACGGACGGACGGACAGACAGACACACACACAAAGTCAGTCCTTGGAGTGGCTCGCACCACTCAAAAAACGTGCAATACTTTGTAAAATGGTGGACTGTGGGCAGTAATGCAAAATATGCATGTTTTGTAGTGAATCTGCTAAAACATCCAAAAGCACGGGTATAATCCCTTAACCTCCAACAGACCTAGTGGACTAGAGGCAAACAGTGTAATAGCAACGCTGCAATTCACCTTA